>NW_025745238.1:195000-260559 GCF_021184085.1 Oncorhynchus gorbuscha | reverse complement strand
CTTTCTCAATCTCTTCTCTCTCACCTCTCTCTTCCCCATTTTTACACCCCCTCACCAAGACCAACACAGGAGTAGGAACTGATATGTCCCTGAACAGAGGACAGGCTGAAGGTGTGAGGATAGCAGATAGAAGCATCCCTCTCTGACCCTTGTCCACCATCCTCCCTCTCACTCCAACAGGATTAACTGGAAGAAGTGTGACATCACTG
Source organism: Oncorhynchus gorbuscha (assembly GCF_021184085.1). Taxonomy (NCBI): domain Eukaryota; kingdom Metazoa; phylum Chordata; class Actinopteri; order Salmoniformes; family Salmonidae; genus Oncorhynchus; species Oncorhynchus gorbuscha. The sequence continues at coordinate 260,350 of NW_025745238.1, read as the reverse complement.
ACTGTTAGAGTAGCATGTTGTTAGATGTTCAGTCTTGTTGTCATGGTACTGCACTGTGCTCACCTCAGCCTCACCTCTGCTGCCCTTACAGTCATGGGACAGGATATGAGAGTGACCCCGCTCCCCCCCCTCCTCCGGTGGTCCTCAGCTGTAGTGCCCAGTACCACATCCACACACACGGCCTCTACAGAGGACTACAGGTCAGGGTCCGATACGCATAAACACTCATAAACGCGCACACACACACTCACCTACTCTCTCACCTACTCTCTCTCTCTTCCTCCCTCTCTCTCTCTCTTTCTCTCCCTCCATCTCTCTATCTCTCTCCCTCCCTCCCTCTCTCTCTTTCTCTACCTCTCTCTCTCTCTCTCTCTCTCTCTCTCTCTCTCTCTCTCTCTCTCTCTCTCTCTCTCTCTCTCTCTCTCTCTCTCTCTCTCTCTCTCTCTCTCTCTCTCTCTCTCTCTCTATCTCTCGCTCTCTCTTTCTCTACCTATCTCTCTCTCTCTTTACCTCTCTCTCTCCTCTCTTTACTCTCTCTCTCTTTTACCTCTCTCTCTCTCTTTATTTCTCTCTCTCTCTCTCACACTCTCTCTCTTTCTCTCTCAGGATGTGCGGCGGGTGCCTGGTATCACACCGTCTGTGGTGAGGTCATCAGAGACCAATGAGAAGCGTCCGTTTTTGTGTGCCTACCCCGGCTGCAATAAGAGATACTTCAAACTTTCCCACCTGCAGATGCATGGCAGGAAACACACGAGTCAGTACACCCCATATAGACAACAGTCATTTCTTTACAGTGGCATGGTGGTTGTGATAATGAGGATGATGATGGTGGTGATGATGATGATTATGGTTGCAGGAGAAAAGCCATATCAGTGTGACTTTACAGACTGTGGACGGAGATTCTCCAGATCAGATCAACTGAAGAGACACCAACGCAGACACACAGGTCAGAACTCTCTGTCTCTCAGCTTCTCTCAGCTTCTCTCTCCTCTCTTTCTCTCTCTCTCTCTCTCTCTCTCCTCTCTCTCGCTCTCTCTCTCCCGCTCTCTCTCTCTCTCTCTCTTGCTCTCTCTCTCTCTCTCTTGCTCTCTCCAACTCTTTTCTCTTTACCTAGAGTTTAAAAATAATCTTTATAAACTCTTAACCCCCACCTGTCTTCCCCTCTCCACCTCTCTCTGTGTAGGAGTGAAACCATTCAGTGTGAGACGTGTCAGAAAGTTTTCACGGTCAGACCATCTTAAGACACACACTCGGACACATACAGGTAAAACAAGTGCGTATACCTTTATTTTCTACCTATTCCTCTGCTTTTTCTACTGTGTTAATTATCCTGGTCACTACACTGCTTCTATGATGTGGACCCCAGGAAGAATAGCTGCTGTGGTAGCTCCATCTAATGTGGATCCTAATGAAATACAACTAATTAAATAGCCAGTAGGCCTAATGATTACCTTAGTAACCATGCTAATGAGTGTATACATTTATTATTAATTGTATATTTAAATAACAGATTAGATTTTTTGTTATGGCTCAGCTCACCACTAAATCATCGCCACCACTGACAATCCTCTCTTCTCCTTCTTGTTTCCCCCTCTCTTCTTCTCCTCTCCTCTCGTCTCGTTTTCTCCCATATTCTCCTCCTCTCTTCCTCCTCTCTTTCTCCTCTCCTCTCGTCTCATTTTCTCCCATATTCTCCTCCTCTCTTCCTCCTCTCCTCTCCTCTCTTCTCCTCTCTCCTCTCGTCTCGTTTTCTCCCCATATTCTCCTCCTCTCTTCCTCCTCTCCTTCCTCTCTTCTCCTCTCCTCTCGTCTCGTTTTTCTCCCATATTCTCCTCCTCTCTTCCTCCTCTCCTCTCTCCTCTCTTCTCTCTCCTCTCGTCTCGTTTTCTCCCATATTCTCCTCCTCTCTTCCTCCTCTCCTCTCTCTCTTCTTCTCCTCTCCTCTCGTCTCGTTTTCTCCCATATTCTCCTCCTCTCTTCCTCCTCTCTTCTCCTCTCCTCTCGTCTAGTTTTCTCCCATATTCTCCTCCTCTCTTCCTCCCTCCTCCCCTCTCCTCTCGTTTTCTCCCATATTCTCCTCCTCTCTTCCTCCTCTCCTCTCCTCTCTTCTCCTCTCCTCTCATCTCGTTTTCTCCCATATTCTCCTCCCCTCTTCCTCCTCTCTTCTCCTCTCCTCTCGTCTCGTTTTCTCCCATATTCTCCTCCTCTCTTCCTCCTCTCCTCTCATCTCGTTTTCTCCCATATTCTCCTCCTCTCTTCCTCCTCTCCTCTCCTCTCTTCTCCTCTCCTCTCGTCTCGTTTTCTCCCATATTCTCCTCCTCTCTTCCTCCTCTCTTCTCCTCTCCTCTCGTCTCGTTTTCTCCCATATTCTCCTCCTCTCTTCCTCCTCTCTTCCTCCTCTCTCTTCTCTCTCCTCTCTTCTCGTTTTCTCCCATATTCTCCTCCTCTCTTCCTCCTCTCCTCTCTTCTCCTCTCCTCTTGTCTTGTTTTCTCCCATATTCTCCTCCTCTCTTCCTCATCTCTTCTCCTCTCCTCTCGTCTCGTTTTTTCTCCCATATTCTCCTCCTCTCTTCCTCCTCTCCTCCTCTCTCTTCTCCTCTCCTCTCGTCTTGTTTTCTCCCATATTCTCCTCCTCTCTTCCTCCTCTCTTCTCTTCTTCTCCTCTCTCTTCTCCTCCTCTCTTCATCCTCTCCTCTCTTCTCTTCTCTTCCCCTCTCTTTTCCTCTCCCCTATTCTACTCCTCTCTCCATCCTCTCCTCTTCTCCGCTCTTCTCCCCCTCCTTTCTTCTCCTTCACCTCTCTTCTCTTCTTCTCCTCTCTCTTCTCCTCCTCTCTTCATCCTCTCCTCTCTTCTCTTCTCTTCCCCTCTCTTTTCCTCTCCCCTATTCTCCTCTCTCCATCCTCTCCTCTTCTCCGCTCTTCTCCCCCTCCTTTCTTCTCCTTCACCCCTCTCTTCTCTCTTCTCTCCTCTGTTCTCCTCTCTCCTCTCCTCTCTTATCCTCCTCCTCCCTCCTCTCTTATCCTCTCCTCTCTTCTCCTCCTCTCAGGTGAGAAGCCCTTTACATGCCGCTGGTCCAGCTGTCAGAAGAAGTTTGCCAGGTCTGATGAGTTAGTTCGCCACCACAGCATGCACCAGAGGAACCTGATCAAATTACAGTCTGCCATCTGACCAGTACTAAACCTGGTTTGGACTGGACAGGACTGGATTGGACCGTACCAAACTCATAGCCATCTGAGCAACAATGATGACTGGACCTATGCCCACCGATGCCATAAGTGGAAAGTACAACTCAAATATGGCCTCTATTGCTCCAACTAAAGAACATAGTTTCACCATGCACCCCTTTGAATGGAAGACGAACAGATCAACGCCACCTCAGATTTATGTCACATCAGCCAATGAATATCAACGGTTACTGTAGCTTCAACCCTGATAACCCAGCACTACGATTCCCTGGTTTTATTGTTAGAAATCAAATAGTTGATATTTTTCTTATGTACACAACCAGCTTCATCCTGAGTCATGATTAAGAATCTGCTGTCTGGGTGAGAAGAACATCAATTGTTATTATTTTGTTGTTGTATTATAATTGCACTGGCTTTATGTTCATTTTTCTGCCATAAATGTTTTACTACAGATGTAGGATCTTAATTTGAGACGGTTTGCTACAGCAAGAAAATATACGGCAGCAACAGGAAATGGGAATTATTATGTGGATTATAATTAATAGATATTTAAGTAGGGGTTGATATATTTTTTGTGAGGGAAAATCAAGTCTGAAATTTCAAATTGGAAATTATAAACTTCAGAAGCCTTTTAAAACCTCAAACAAGTTTGACATTTTCTGCATATCAAATTAAGATCCTAGACCTGTATGTACAGGAGATGGACCATGTAAACTGGAGTTAGGAAACAGACAATGTCACTATGTCCAACGAGACAACGAGTAAAACAGAAAATGATACTGTGATTGCTGGAGGAAATGTGTAGATGTGTTTTATGTGCCTACAGTGTAAAATGTCACTTCCTTTGTGTATATATGACTCATTGCTATCCTTTTTAAACAGTCGTTTTGTATTTTTGTACTGTTCAAATGTACTAAATGTTGATCTTTTGGTCAGTGTTGTTGTGTCGTTTTTTTGGTATGTGGTGTTGTCTCATATTTCATATCAAGACATCTTACCCTTAGGAGGAGCCAACGGGGTTCAGACTGAGATAACACAACCCCTCGTGACCCGGACAAGGTGCAGGTCTCCCCTCCTAAATCTCCCACACACATCTCCAAAACCAGGAACATATGGACCCCTATAAATTAGAAGAGAAACATGCATTCCTCTGGATGTGCTTCAATATCGCCCTTGTTTCTAGAGAGACATCTACATCATTGGCTGGGTCCCATCACCACATATAAACATCATGGCTGGGTCCCATCACCACATATAAACACCATTGGCTGGGTCTCATCACCACATATAAACACCATTGGCTGGGTCCCATCACCACATATAAACACCATTGGCTGGGTCACATCACCACATATAAACACCATTGGTTGGGTCCCATCACACATATAAACACCATTGGCTGGGTCACATCACCACATATAAACACCATTGGTTGGGTCACATCACCACATATAAACACCACATCACCACATATAAACACCATTGGTTGGGTCTCATCACCACATATAAACACCATTGGTTGGGTCCCATCACCACATATAAACACCATTGGTTGGGTCTCATCACCACATATAAACACCATTGGCTGGGTCTCATCACCACATATAAACACCATTGGTTGGGTCTCATCACCACATATAAACACCATTGGCTGGGTCTCATCACCACATATAAACACCATTGGCTGGGTCTCATCACCACATATAAACACCATTGGCTGGGTCCCATCACCACATATAAACACCATTGGCTGGGTCCCATCACCACATATAAACACCATTGGCTGGGTCATATAAACACCATCATCACCACATATAAACACCATTGGTTGGGTCCCATCACCACATATAAACACCATTGGTTGGGTCACATCACCACATATAAACACCTGGGTCCCATCACCACATATAAACACCATTGGTTGGGTCACATCACCACATATAAACACCATTGGTTGGGTCTCATCACCACACATGTAAAAGCCTACATATATCAGGTCTAAGGCCGGGATTCTATCCAATCTATCGATCTGTTCGCCGTTCGCATTCACGGTGAACGCTTCATGTCGACTCAATCGGAAATACCTTTAAATGGCGCGTTGTCCACAACGCTCCACAGTGAAACCTGGCCGAGATCTATGTTCACCATGATCCCCATTCCCTGACACCTGAGTAATTTAAATTATCTGATGTTACACCCTCCTGCCACACGAGGGCAGTGTCTGCCCTGTCAGTGAGAATCAAAGGCCAAATTCTACTGTGTCAGATTGATCTGAGATTGTGGAATGAAAAGGAGGAGGGCTAAAGCTGATGTTACCCTCTGTTGTTACCAGACCAGTACCTTCCTAGTCCTGATCCATCACATTCTGAACTGATGCACCCCAGTTGTGAGGGCTTTGAGTGTGAGGGCTTTGAGTGAGGCAGTTTGCTCAGGCCTGTGAAGTAATGCATGATGTGGATGGAGTTGTGTGTCAGTGTGTGTGCAGGGCAGTAAGAGGAGGAGTGATCCTGTTATAGCATGCAGCTTAATAAAACATGGTCAATGTTAGCTGCTATATAGCTCTGTGTGGGTTAATGATGAGGCTGCTGTATGGCTCTGTGTGGGTTAATGATGAGGGCTACTGTATGGCTCTGTGTGGGTTAATGATGAGGGCTGCTGTATGGCTCTGTGTGGGTTAATGATGAGGGCTGCTGTGTGGCTCTGTGTGGGTTAATGATGAGGCTGCTGTATGGCTCTGTGTGGGTTAATGATGAGGGCTGCTGTATGGCTCTGTGTGGGTTAATGATGGGGCTGCTGTATGGCTCTGTGTGGGTTAATGATGAGGGCTGCTGTATGGCTCTGTGTGGGTTAATGATGAGGGCTGCTGTATGGCTCTGTGTGGGTTAATGATACTCCATTACACAACTCCACCACCTGAATCCAGTTCTGAGATGGACATGGATACACGCCAAACTAAACTAGAAATATTATAATGGCAGCCTTCTATGTCTGGGTCATGGGTCAGTCATTTCAAACCGGGGCTGGTGTGATCTGGGTTGATATCCATGGGGGTTTTCTCTCTGCTAATCCCACTGTACTCTGATTAAGCAGTGCTTCTCTTTGGTCTGTCTCTGTGGGGGTACCAGTATGGAGGGAGAGATCAGAAGAAGACAGAGGAGAGTTTTACCCTCTCCAATACACCCCCAGCAGGAGTCTGACTGCAGGAGCCGAGAGGTAACACTACACCAGGTGCAATTTATCATTGTGGTTGTGCATCGTTTATCAGTTTTATCTTGTGTCAGTCACTGAATTAGCCATATCAGCTCACCATTTTTTGCCAGCTATCTAAACTTGTAGTAATCATGGCCAAATGGCGGCGGGGCCCACAGCCGACGTGCCCAGGGCCCTGACCTCCAGGGAGCCCCGTTGATTTGGGTAGTCATTCTCACTCAGATATCAAAGTAGCATGGCATAATTCATGGTAAAATGTGTAGAATGCATGAAATGTGTTATAAAACTGTAACATTTGTTCTCTCCTATGGCAGAAATGTGTAGAATTGCAAAAAAAACTTGCTTTAAAAATGCAACAGTTTTCTACACTCAATGGCAAAATCTTGGTTAGTGCCGTCAAAGGCCCTGATCACACACACCGTAAAAGACACGGACCTAAACCTTCTTCCATTGATCCAACAATTCTCCAGTTGACTGGAATGTGAGTGGGTTGAGGAGCAGAGCAGGACCTGGTGTAAATCAGAGGTTATAGAACTGAACCAGTTGACTGGAATGTGAGTGGGTTGAGGAGCAGAGCAGGACCTGGTGTAAATCAGAGGTTATAGAACTGAACCAGTTGACTGGAATGTGAGTGGGTTGAGGAGCAGAGCAGGTCCTGGTGTAAATCAGAGGTTATAGAACTGAACCAGTTGACTGGAATGTGAGTGGGTTGAGGAGCAGAGCAGGTCCTGGTGTAAATCAGAGGTTATAGAACTGAACCAGTTGACTGGAATGTGAGTGGGTTGAGGAGCAGAGCAGGTCCTGGTGTAAATCAGAGGTTATAGAACTGAACCAGTTGACTGGAATGTGAGTGGGTTGAGGAGCAGAGCAGGTCCTGGTGTAAATCAGAGGTTATAGAACTGAACCAGTTGACTGGAATGTGAGTGGGTTGAGGAGCAGAGCAGGTCCTGGTGTAAATCAGAGGTTATAGAACTGAACCAGTTGACTGGAATGTGAGTGGGTTGAGGAGCAGAGCAGGACCTGGTGTAAATCAGAGGTTATAGAACTGAACCAGTTGACTGGAATGTGAGTGGGTTGAGGAGCAGAGCAGGTCCTGGTGTAAATCAGAGGTTATAGAACTGAACCAGTTGACTGGAATGTGAGTGGGTTGAGGAGCAGAGCAGGGAACCAGAGTTCTTCGCAGGCTAGACCCTACTGAGCACAACTACCTGTGTTCCTGCACACACAGGATCTTAATTTGATCACCCTGTTGCAGGAGAACTTTCCTTTGTAAAACTTTTAGTGTATTTGAGGTTTAAAAGGCTTCTGAAGTTTATAATTTCCATTTTGAATTTGACTTTTTTCCCCTTATGAAAAATATATCAACATGTACACAAATGTCCATGAATTATAATCCACATAATAATGCACATTTCCTGTGGCTGCAGAATTATTACAAATGTAATGTTGTAGCAAACTGTCTCAAATGAAGATCCTACATCTGCATATGTGTATGCAAAATGCCCTCCTTCAGATTATGCCCAGACACATGCAGAGCTACACCAACAGAAGGCACTATCAAGAGCTGTCTCCATGCTCACTGAAGCATTAGTTGTATTCCCAGACACGTTTCCCCCTCTGGGCTGGCTCCCCTGTGCTGGGCTGCTGCTCCATAGTCTGAAGGCCTGGGGGGCCTTGGTATTCCCTATGGTAGAGTGGGGAACCTGAGGGGCTGCTGGGGTTTGGAGCATTGGGACTGTAGGGCCCTCGGGGGCCCGAGCTCAGATGCGGCCTGGGAGGGTTACATTCTCACACAGGGAGAAGAGATGGAGGAGAGATGGGGGAGGGAGGGAAGACAGGAGAGGAAAACACCTTGAGTCTGTCACAGAAAAAAAGGAACAATGGGATGGTCCCTAGAGAGAGAGGGCACAGACACACACACACACACACACACACACACACACACACACACACACACACACACACACACACACACACACACACACACACACACACACACACACACACACACACACACACACACACACACACACACACACACACACACACACACACACACACAGATACATGGCACTCTCTTTTCTCCTCTTTCTCAACTTGTCTTCTCTCATCTCGTCTCCTCTCATCTCGTCTCCTATCATCTTGTCTTCTCTCATCTCGTCTTCTCTCCTTTCTCCTCATCTCATCATGTCTTCTCTCATCTTGTCTTCTCTCCTTTCTCACGTCTCGTCTTCTCTCATCTCTTCTTTTCTCCTTTCTCCTCTCTCCTTTCTCCTCCTCTCATCTCGTCTCCTCTCCTTTCTCCTCCTCTCCTTTCTCCTCCTCTCCTTTCTCCTCCTCATCTCGTCTTCTCTCCTTTCTCCTACTCTCTCATCTTGTCCTCTCTCATCTCGTCTTCTCTCCTTTCTCATCTCGCTTTCTCTCATCTCTTCTTCTCTCCTTTCTCCTCCTCTCATCTCGTCTTTTCTCCTTTCTCCTCCTCCCAGCTCATCTTCTCTCATCTCGTCTTCTCTCCTTTCTCATCTCTTCTTCTCTCATCTCGTCTTCTCTCCTTTCCTTTTCCCTCCTCTGAGCTCTTCTTCTCTCATCTCGTCTTCTCTCCTTTCTCATCTCTTCTTCTCTCATCTCGTCTTCTCTCCTTTCTCCTCCTCTCATCGCGTCTTCTCTCATCTCGTCTTCTCTCATCTCGTCTTCTCTCCTTTCCTTTTCCCTCCTCTGAGCTCTTCTTCTCTCATCTCGTCTTCTCTCCTTTCTCCTCCTCTCATCGCGTCTTCTCTCATCTCGTCTTCTCTCATCTCGTCTTCTCTCATCTCGTCTTCTCTCAACTCCCCTCTTGTGGAGGATGCTTGGCTGAAATAAGATTAGATGTGTTTCCATCATGTGAGACATCAGATCACAGGACCCTGCTTCCTGAAGATGGAGGGATGGAAAATGAGACATTGGGCTGGATTCAATCAATATTATAGAAGTTTCATGTTGTAGCCTGATTGACATTTAAAGGAAATATTCCTGCGTTAGCGGAGACTGTATTCGGGGGAAAATCTGCATATGTCGGCTCAATCGGAAGGGATGGAGGGATAGAGATATCGAGAGATGGATGGATGGAGGGGCGAGGAGGAGGATGGAGGGATAGAGATATCGAGAGATGGATGGATGGAGGGGCGAGGAGGAGGGATGGAGGGATAGAGATATCGAGAGATGGATGGATGGAGGGGCGAGGAGGAGGGATGGAGGGATAGAGATATCGAGAGATGGATGGATGGAGGGGCGAGGAGGAGGGATGGAGGGATAGAGATATCGAGAGATGGATGGATGGAGGGCGAGGAGGAGGGATGGAGGGATAGAGATATCGAGAGATGGATGGATGGAGGGCGAGGAGGAGGGATGGAGGGATAGAGATATCGAGAGATGGATGGATGGAGGGGAGAGGAGGAGGGATAGAGATATCGAGAGATGGATGGATGGAGGGGCGAGGAGGAGGGATGGAGGGATAGAGATATCGAGAGATGGATGGATGGAGGGCGAGGAGGAGGGATGGAGGGATAGAGATATCGAGAGGTGGATGGATGGAGGGGCGAGGAGGAGGGATGGAGGGATAGAGATATCGAGAGATGGATGGATGGAGGGCGAGGAGGAGGGATAGAGATATCGAGAGATGGATGGATGGAGGGGCGAGGAGGAGGGATGGAGGGATAGAGATATCGAGAGATGGATGGATGGAGGGCGAGGAGGAGGGATGGAGGGATAGAGATATCGAGAGATGGATGGATGGAGGCGCGAGGAGGAGGGATGGAGGGATAGAGATATCGAGAGATGGATGGATGGAGGGGCGAGGAGGAGGGATGGAGGGATAGATTGATAGAAGGATGGAGTGATAGAGGGATAAATGGATGGAGGGATTGAGGAAGAGGGGGATAGAGGGATGGAGGAAGAGGAGGGATAGAGGTATAGAAGGATGAGGGATAGAGAGATCGAGAGATGGATGGATGGAGGGAGGAAGATGAGGGATAGAGAGATCGAGAGATGGATGGATGGAGGGAGGAAGATGAGGGGTAGAGGGATGGAGGGATATATGGATAGAAGGATGGAGGGATAGAGGGATGGAGGGATAGAAGGGTAGAGGGATAGAGGGATGAAGTGATAGACGGATGGATAGAGGGATAGAGGGATGGTGGGATGGAGGGATCGAAGGATGTAGGGCATCCTATAAGGTACAGCCCGTCGATGTTAATGGGGGCCTGTTCGGCCCGCCTTTTCCTGTAGTCCATGATCAGCTCCTTAGACTTGCTCAAATTGAGGGAGAGGTTGTTGTCGTGGCACCACACTGCCAGTTCTCTGACCTCCTCCCTATAGTCCGTCTCATCGTTGTCGGTGATCAGGCATACCACTGTTGTGTCATCAGCAAACTTAATGATGGTGTTGGAGTCGTGTTTGGCCACGCAGTCGTGGGTGAACAGGGAATACAGGAGGGGACTAAGTACACACCCTGTCATGCAGGTGAAAGAGGACCCAAAAGCGACTTAACAGAAACAGAGTTTATTTAAATCCAAAACAGGGAATAACAAAAATCCTCTAGTCTGTAGAGGGAATAACTAGAGAAGCGGCCACAGACTGCAGGTCGCTCCGGGTAGGCGCAGGCCGTAGTTGATAGAGCCACCTGCTCACACGCAGCATCTGATGAAGGCAAAAAACACGACAGGACAGGGCGAAACGCAATCACAGCATGGTGAATACAAAACAAGGAACCGACGGGACAGGAACGGATCACAAAGGAATAAATAGGGACTCTAATCAGGGGAAAGGATCGGGAACAGGTGTGGGAAGACTAAATGATGATTAGGGAATAGGAACAGCTGGGAGCAGGAACGGAACGAAAGAGAGAAGAGAGAGCGAGAGAGTGAGAGAGGGAGGGGAGAGAGAGGGATAGAAGGAGGGAAAGAACCAAATAAGACCAGCAGAGGGAAACGAATAGCATGGGGAGCACAGGGACAAGACATGATAATAAATGACAAACATGACAGTACCCCCCCACTCACCGAGCGCCTCCTGGCGCTCTCGAGGAGGAACACTGGCGGCAACGGAGGAAATCATAGATCAAACGGTCCAGCACGTCCCGAGAAAGAACCCAACTCCTCTCCTCAGGACCGTAACGAAAAACGATAAAAAGGGAAACTAGGGTACTACTCTAAAAAAAAAATGAGAACTAGGGACAGACTGAGACACAGCAAGGGCAGGAACAAGAACAGGAGAGATGCGATGGCAGGGAACAGACTGAGACCCAGCAAGACCAGGAGCAGAAGCAGAAAAAAATTACCAGACTTCTTCTGCGCGCAGTCTGAACACGCAGCCACGAAACGGCGCGTGTCACGCTCCTGAGTCGGCCACCAAAAGCGCTGGCGAATAGACGCAAGAGAGCCTCGAACACCGGGATGACCAGCTAACTTGGCAGAGTGAGCCCACTGAAGAACAGCCAGACGAGTGGAAACAGGAACGAAAAGGAGGTTACTAGGACAAGCGCGCGGCGACGCAGTGTGCGTGAGTGCTTGCTTAACCTGTCTTTCAATTCCCCAGACTGTCAACCCGACAACACGCCCATAAGGAAGAATCCCCTCGAGATCAGTAGAAGCCACAGAAGAACTAAACAGACGGGATAAGGCATCAGGCTTGGTGTTCTTGCTACCCGGACGGTAAGAAATCACAAACTCGAAACGAGCGAAAAACAACGCCCAACGAGCTTGACGGGCATTAAGTCGTTTGGCAGAACGGATGTACTCAAGGTTCTTATGGTCTGTCCAAACGACAAAAGGAACGGTCGCCCCCTCCAACCACTGTCGCCATTCGCCTAGGGCTAAGCGGATGGCGAGCAGTTCACGGTTACCCACATCATAGTTGCGCTCAGATGGCGACAGGCGATGAGAAAAATAAGCGCAAGGATGAACCTTATCGTCAGACTGGAAGCGCTGGGATAGAATGGCTCCCACGCCTACCTCTGAAGGTCAACCTCGACAATGAATTGTCTAGTGACGTCAGGAGTAACGAGGATAGGAGCGGACGTAAAACGTTCTTTTAGAAGATCAAAAGCTCCCTGGGCGGAACCGGACCACTTAAAACACGTCTTGACAGAGGTAAGAGCTGTGAGAGGGGCAGCAACTTGACCGAAATTACGAATGAAACGCCGATAGAAATTAGCGAAACCTGAAAAAGCGCTGCAACTCGACACGTGACCTTGGAACGGGCCAATCACTGACAGCTTGGACCTTAGCGGAATCCATCTGAATGCCTTCAGCGGAAATAACGGAACCGAGAAAAGTAACGGAGGAGACATGAAAAGAGCACTTCTCAGCCTTTACGTAGAGACAATTCTCTAAAGGCGCTGTAGAACACGTCGAACGTGCTGAACATGAATCTCGAGTGACGGAGAAAAAATCAGGATATCGTCAAGATAGACAAAAACAAAAATGTTCAGCATGTCTCTCAGAACATCATTAACTAATGCCTGAAAAACAGCTGGCGCATTGGCGAGACCGAACGGCAGAACCCGGTACTCAAAATGCCCTAACGGAGTGTTAAACGCCGTTTTCCACTCGTCCCCCTCTCTGATGCGCACGAGATGGTAAGCGTTACGAAGGTCCAACTTAGTAAAGCACCTGGCTCCCTGCAGAATCTCGAAGGCTGATGACATAAGGGAAGCGGATAACGATTCTTAACCGTTATGTCATTCAGCCCTCGATAATCCACGCAGGGGCGCAGAGTACCGTCCTTCTTTTAACAAAAGATGAACCCCCGGCCGGAGAAGAAGAAGGCACTATGGTACCGGCGTCAAGAGACACAGACAAATAATCCTCGAGAGCCTTACGTTCGGGAGCCGACAGAGAGTATAGTCTGCCTCGGAGGAGTGGTCCCCGGAAGGAGATCAATACTACAATCATACGACCGGTGAGGAGGAAGGGAGTTGGCTCGGGACCGACTGAAGACCGTGGAGATCATGATATTCCTCCGGCACTCCTGTCAAATCGCCAGGTTCCTCCTGAGAAGTAGGGATAGAAGAAACGGGAGGGATGGCAGACATTAAACACTTCACATGACAAGAAACGTTCCAGGATAGGATAGAATTACTAGACCAATTAATAGAAGGATTATGACATACTAGCCAGGGATGACCCAAAACAACAGGTGTAAACGGTGAACGGAAAATCAAAAAAGAAATAGTCTCACTGTGGTTACCAGATACTGTGAGAGTTAAAGGTAGTGTCTCAAATTTGATACTGGGAAGATGACTACCATCTAAGGCAAACATGGGCGTGGAGGCCTGTCTAACGGTCTGAAAGGAATGTTATGTTTCCGAACCCATGCTTCGTCCATGAAACAACCCTCAGCCCCAGAGTCAATCAAAGCACTGCATGTAGCACCCGAAGGTCCAGCGTAGATGGACCGACATAGTAGTACAAGATCTAGATGAAGGGACCTGAGTAGATAGCGCTCACCAGTAGCCCTCCGCTTACTGATGGGCTCTGGCCTCTTACTGGACATGAATTAACAAAATGTCCAGCAACTCCGCAATAGAGGCACAGGCGGTTGGTGATCCTCCGTTCCCTCTCCTTATTCGAGATGCGAATCCCTCCCAGCTGCATGGGCTCAGTCTCAAAGCCAGAGGAGGGAGATGGTTGCGATGAAGGCGGAGCAGGGAAACACCGTTGATGCGAGCTCTCTTCCACGAGCCCGGTGACGAAGATCTACCCGTCGTTCTATGCGGATGGCGAGAGCAATCAAAGAATCCACATCTGATGGAACCTCCCGGGAGAGAATCTCATCCTTAACCACTGCGTGGAGTCCCTCCAGAAAACGAGCGAGCAGCGCCGGCTCGTTCCACTCACTAGAGGCAGCAAGAGTGGGAAACTCAATAGAATAATCCGTTATGGACCGTTCACCTTGGCATAAGGAAGCCAGGGCCCTAGAAGCCTCCCTACCAAAAACTGAACGGTCAAAAACCCGAATCATCTCTCTTTAAAGTTCTGGAATTTGTTAGATGCAATCAGCCCTTGCCTCCCAGATAGCTGTGCCCCATTCTCGAGCCCGGCCAGTAAGGAGTGAAATGACGTAAGCAACCCGAGCTCTCTCTAGAGTATGTGTTGGGTTGGAGAGAGAACACAATCTCACACTGCGTGAGAAAGGAGCGGCACTCAGTGGGCTGCCCGGAGTAGCAAGGTGGGTTATTAACCCTAGGTTCTGGAGGCTCGGCAGGCCAGGAAGTAACAGGTGGCACGAGACGTAGACTCTGGAACTGTCCAGAGAGGTCGGAAACCTGAGCGGCCAGGTTCTCCACGGCATGGCGAGCAGCAGACAATTCCTGCTCGTGTCTGCCGAGCATGGCTCCTTGGATCTTGACGGCAGTGTAACGAGCGTCTGTAGTCGCTGGGTCCATTCCTTGGTCGGTTCCTTCTGTCATGCAGGTGAAAGAGGAGGGAAAAGCGACTTAACAGAAACAGAGTTTATTTAAATCCAAAACAGGGAATAACAAAATCCTCTAGTCTGTAGAGGGGAATAACTAGAGAAGCGGCCACAGACTGCAGGTCGATGGAGGGATAGGCGCAGGCCGTAGTTGATAGAGCCACCTGCTCACACGCAGCATCTGATGAAGGCAAAAAACACGACAGGACAGGGCGAAACGCAATCACAGCATGGTGAATACAAAACAAGGAACCGACGGGACAGGAACGGATCACAAAGGAATAAATAGGGACTCTAATCAGGGGAAAGGATCGGGAACAGGTGTGGGAAGACTAAATGATGATTAGGGGAATAGGAACAGCTGGGAGCAGGAACGGAACGAAAAGAGAGAGAGAGAGCGAGAGAGGGTAGAGAGAGGGAGGGGAGAGAGAGGGATAGAAGGAGGGAAAGAACCAAATAAGACCAGCAGAGGGAAACGAATAGCATGGGGAGCACAGGGACAAGACATGATAATAAATGACAAACATGACACACCCTCTGAGGGGCCCCAGTGTTAAAGATCAGCATGGCAGACGTGTTGTTGCCTACTCATACCACCTGGGGGTGGCCCGTCAGGAAGTCCAGGATCCAGTTGCAGAGGGAGGTGTTTACTCCCAGAGTCCTTAGCTTAGTGATTAGCTTCGTGGGCACTCTGGTGTTGAATGCTGACATGTAGTCAATGAACAGCATTCTCACACGTGTTCCTTTTGTCCAAGTGAGAAAGGGTGGTGTGTAAGGTGCGATTGAGATTGTGTCATCTGTGGATCTGTTGGGGCGGTGTGCGAGTTGGAGTGGGTCTAGGGTGTCCGGAAGGATGCTGTTGATGTGAGCCATGACCAACCTTTCAAAGCACTTCATGGCTACCGACGTGAGTGCCACGGGGCGGTAATCATTTAGGCAGGTTACCTTCGCTTCCTTGGGCACAGGGACTATGGTGGTCTGCTTGAAACATGTTGGTATTACAGACTCGGTCAGGGAGAGGTTGAAAATGTCAGTGAAGACACTTGTCAGTTGGTCCGCGCATGCTTTGAATACACGTCCTGGTAATCCGTCTGGGCCAGCGGTGTTGTGAATGTTGACCTGTTTAAAGGTTTTGTTCACATCAGCTACTGAGAGCGTTATCACACAGTCATCCAGAACAGCTGGTGCTCTCATGCATGCTTCAGTGTTGCTTGCCTCGAAGCGAGCATAAAAGGCATTTAGCTCATCTGGTAGGCTCGCGTCACTGGGCAGCTCGCGTCTGGGTTTCCCTTTGTAGTCCGTAATAGTTTTCAAGCCCTGCCACATCCGACGAGCATCAGAGCTGGTGTAGTAGGATTCAATCTTAATCCTGTATTGACGCTTTGCTTGTTTGATGGTTCGTCTGAGGGAAGAGTGGGATTTCTTATGAGCGTCCAGATTAGTCTCCAATTCCTTGAAAGCGGCAGCTCTAGCCTTTAGCTCGATGCGGATGTTGCATTTGGTAAAATTTGTTTGCTTGTAAAGTCCCCGGCCACTAGGAGTGCTTCTTCTGGGTGAGCATTTTCTTCTTATGGCCTTATAGCCTTATGACCTTGTGGAGAGGGTTGAGAGTTTCAAGTTCCTTGGTGTCCACATCACCAATGAACTATCATGGTCCAAACATTCCAAGACAGTCGTGAAGAGGGTACAACAAAACCTTTTCACTCTCAGAATACTGAAAAGATTTGGCATGTGTCCCCAGATCCTCAAAAGGTTCTACAGCTGCACCATCGAGAGCATCCAGACCGGTTGCATCACCGCCTGGTAAGGCAACTGCTCGGCATCTGACCGTAAGGCCCTACAGAGGGTAGTGCGAATGGCCCAAAACATCACTGAGGCCAAGTTTCCTGCCATCCAGGACCTATATAATAGGCGGCGTCAGAGGAAAGCCCATAAAATTGTCAGATACTCCAGTCACCCAAGTTATAGACTGTTTTCTCTGCTACCGCAGAGCAAGCGGTACTGGAGCGCCAAGTCTAGGACCAAAAGGCTCCTCAACAGCTTCTACCCCCAAGCCATAAGACTGCTGAACAATTCATAAAATCGCCACCGGACTATTTACATTGAATTCCCCCCTTTTGTACACTTGCTGTTTTTTTGTTACCTAAGCATAGTCACTTCGCCCCCACCTACATGTACAGATGACCTCAACTAGCCTGTTCCCCCACACACTGACTAGGTACTGGTGCCCCCTGTATACAGCCTCGTTATTGTTATTCTTATTGTGTTACTTTCTGTTCTTACTTTTTATTTTATCCTACTTGGTAAATATTTTCTTCTTGAACTGCACTGTTGGTTAAGGGCTTGTAAATAAGTAAAGGGTAAAGTCTACACTGTTGGTTAAGGGCTTGTAATAAGTAAACGGTAAAGTCTACACTGTTGGTTAAGGGCTTGTAAATAAATAAACGGTAAGTCTACACTGTTGGTTAAGGGCTTGTAAATAAGTAAACGGTAAAGTCTACACTGTTGGTTAAGGGCTTGTAAATAAGTAAACGGTAAAACACTGTTGGTTAAGGGCTTGTAAATAAGTAAACGGATAAAGTCTACACTGTTGGTTAAGGGCTTGTAAATAAGTAAACGGTAAAGTCTACACTGTTGGTTAAGGGCTTGTAAATAAGTAAATAGGTAAAGTCTACACTGTTGGTTAAGGGCTTGTAAATAAGTTAAAGTCTACACTGTTGGTTAAGGGCTTGTAAATAAGTAAACGGTAAAGTCTACACTGTTGGTTAAGGGCTTGTAAATAAGTAAACGGTAAAGTCTACACTGTTGGTTAAGGGCTTGTAAATTAAACGGTAAAGTCTACACTGTTGGTTAAGGGCTTGTAAATAACGGTAAAGTCTACACTGTTGGTTAAGGGCTTGTAAACTGGTAAAGTCTACACTGTTGGTTAAGGGCTTGTAAATAAGTAAACGGTAAAGTCTACACTGTTGGTTAAGGGCTTGTAAATAAGTAAACGGTAAAGTCTACACTGTTGGTTAAGGGCTTGTAAATGTAAATAAAGTCTACACTGTTGGTTAAGGGCTTGTAAATAAGTAAACGGTAAAGTCTACACTGTTGGTTAAGGGCTTGTAAATAAATGGATAAAGTCTACACTGTTGGTTAAGGGCTTGTAAATAAGTAAACGGTAAAGTCTACACTGTTGGTTAAGGGCTTGTAAATAAGTAAAGGTAAAGTCTACACTGTTGGAAGGGCTTGTAAATAAGTAAACGGTAAAGTCTACACTGTTGGTTAAGGGCTTGTAAAACGGTAAAGTCTATGGATGTTGGTTAAGGGCTTGTAAATAAGTAAACGGTAAAGTCTACACTGTTGGTTAAGGGCTTGTAAATAAGTAAACGGTAAAGTCTACACTGTTGGATTAAGGGGATGTAAATAAGTATGTGGCGGTAAAGTCTACACTGTTGGTTAAGGGAGTAGATGAAGGATGTTGGTTATGGATAAGAGGGATATTCGGAATGTGGCAAATCAAATTAGATTTGATGGAGGGATGGATGAGGGATGGATGGAGGGATAGAGAGATGAAGGATGAGGGATGGATGGAGGGATAGAGAGATGAAGGATGAGGGATGGATGGAGGGATAAAGAGATGAAGGATGAGGGATGGATGGAGGGAGAGATGAAGGATGAGGGATGGATGGAGGGATAGAGAGATGAAGAATGAGGGATGGATGGAGGGATAAAGAGATGAAGGATGAGGGATGGATGGAGGGATAGAGAGATGAAGGATGAGGGATGGATGGAGGGATAGAGAGATGAAGGATGGATGGAGGGATAGAGAGATGAAGGATGAGGGATGGATGGAGGGATAAAGAGATGAAGGATGAGGGATGGATGGAGGGATAAGAGAGATGAAGGATGAGGGATGGATGGAGGGATAAAGAGATGAAGGATGAGGGATGGATGGAGGGATAGAGAGATGAAGGATGAGGGATGGATGGAGGGATAGAGAGATGAAGGATGAGGGATGGATGGAGGGATAGAGAGATGAAGGATGGATGGAGGGATAGAGAGATGAAGGATGGATGGAGGGATAGAGAGATGAAGGATGGATGGAGGGATAGAGAGATGAAGGATGGATGGAGGGATAGAGAGATGAAGATGGATGGAGGGATAGAGAGATGATGAAGGATGGATGGAGGGATAGAGAGATGAAGGATGGATGGAGGGATAGAGAGATGAAGGATGGATGGAGGGATAAGAGATGAAGGATGAGGGATGGATGGAGGGATAAAGAGATGAAGGATGAGGGATGGATGGAGGGATAGAGAGATGAAGGATGAGGGATGGATGGAGGGATAGATGAAGGAGAGGATGATGGATGGAGGGATGGATGGAGAGGGATGGAGAGAGAGGATGGATGGAGGATAGAGAGATGAAGGATGGATGGAGGGATAGAGAGATGAAGGATGGATGGATGGAGGGATAGAGAGATGAAGGATGGATGGAGGGATAGAGAGATGAAGGATGAAGGATGGATGGAGGGATAGAGAGATGAAGGATGAAGGATGGATGGAGGGATAGAGAGATGAATGATGGATGGAGGGATGAGAGATGAAGGATGGATGGAGGGATAGAGAGATGAGGGATGGATGGAGGGATAGAGAGATGAAGGATGGATGGAGGGATAGAGAGATGAGGGATGGATGGAGGGATAGAGAGATGAAGGATGAGGGATGGATGGAGGGATAGAGAGATGAAGGATGAGGGATGGATGGAGGGATAGAGAGATGAAGGATGGATGGAGGGATAGAGAGATGAAGGATGGATGGAGGGATAGAGAGATGAAGGATGAGGGATGGATGGAGGGATAGAGAGATGAAGGATGAGGGATGGATGGAGGGATAGAGAGATGAAGGATGGATGGAGGATAGAGAGATGAAGGATGGATGGAGGGATAGAGAGATGAAGCATGAGGGATGGATGGAGGGAGATGAGATGAAGATGAGGGATGGATGGATAGAGAGATGAAGGATGAGGGATGGATGGAGGGATAGAGAGATGAAGGATGAGGGATGGATGGAGGGAGGGATAGAGAGATGAAGGATGAGGGATGGATGGAGGGATAGAGAGATGAAGGATGAGGGATGGATGGAGGGATAAAGAGATGAGGGATGAGGGATGGATGGAGGGATAAAGAGATGAAGGATGAGGGATGGATGGAGGGATAGAGAGATGAAGGATGAGGATGGATGGAGGGATAGAGAGATGAAGGATGAGGGGATGGAGGGATAAATAGATGAAGGATGAGGGATGGATGGATGAGAGATGAAGGATGGATGGAGGGATAGAGAGATGAAGGATGAGGGATGGATGGAGGGATAGAGAGATGAAGGATGGATGGAGGGATAGAGAGATGAAGGATGAGGGATGGATGGAGGGATAGAGAGATGAAGGATGGATGGAGGGATAGAGAGATGAAGGATGAGGGATGGATGGAGGGATAGAGAGATGAAGGATGAGTAATAAATGAAGAACGGAGTTAGTGAGGGAATAAATTAATAAGTGGGGTAGAAGCTTTATGAAACTGAACCCAGGTCCCTCTGAAGAAGGTCCAAAAGGATCTCATTCCATAATAGGTAGGGGTGTAAAGCTCATGATGTACAGATGGGTAAAATTGTAAGACAGGCTGAGATGCACTTCCATCTTTTTTCCACTAGATGGAGTAAAGTCCTATAAGAGAGAGATACAGGGTCATTCTGAGTAAAGTCCTATAAGAGAGAGATACAGGGATTCTGAGTAAAGCCCTATAAGAGAGATACAGGGTCATTCTGAGTAAAGCCCTATAAGAGAGAGATACAGGGTCATTCTGAGTAAAGTCCTATAAGAGATACAGGGTCATTCTGAGTAAAGTGGATATAAGGATTCTGAGTAGATACAGGGTCATTCTGAGTAAAGTCCTATAAGAGAGAGATACAGGGTCATTCTGAGTAAAGTCCTATAAGAGAGAGATACAGGGTCATTCTGAGTAAAGTCCTATAAGAGAGAGATACAGGGTCATTCTGAGAGTCCTATAAGGGAGAGATACAGGGTCATTCTGAGTAAAGTCCTATGAGATACAGGGTCATTCTGAGTCCTATAAGAGAGAGATACAGGGTCATTCTGAGTAAAGTCCTATAAGAGAGAGATACAGGTCATTCTGAGTAAAGTCCTATAAGAGAGAGATACAGGGTCATTCTGAAAAGTCCTGATGGAGGATAAGGGAGAGAGATACAGGGAGGTAAAGTCCTGATAAGGGAGAGATACAGGGTCATTCTGAGTAAAGTCCTATAAGGGAGAGATACAGGTCATTCTGAGTAAAGTCCTATAAGAGAGAGATACAGGGTCATTCTGAGTAAAGTCCTATAAGAGAGAGATACAGGGTCATTCTGAGTAAAGTCCTATAAGAGAGAGATGAGTAAAGTCCTATAAGAGAGAGATACAGGGTCATTCTGAGTAAAGTCCTATAAGAGAGAGATACAGGGTCATTCTGAGTAAAGTCCTATAAGAGAGAGATACAGGGTCATTCTGAGTAAAGTCCTATAAGAGAGAGAGGGTCATTCTGAGTAAAGTCCTATAAGAGAGAGATACAGGGTCATTCTGAGTAAAGTCCTATAAGAGAGAGATACAGGGTCATTCTGAGTAAAGTCCTAAGGGGAGAGATACAGGGTCATTCTGAGTAAAGTCCTATACAGGGAGAGATACAGGGTCATTCTGAGTAAAGTCCTATAAGGGAGAGATACAGGGTCATTCTGAGTAAAGTCCTATAAGAGAGAGATACAGGGTCATTCTGAGTAAAGTCCTAAGAGAGAGATACAGGGTCACAGGGTCCATTCTGAGTAAAGTCCTATAAGAGAGAGATACAGGGTCATTCTGAGTAAAGTCCTATAAGAGAGAGATACAGGGTCATTCTGAGTAAAGTCCTATAAGAGAGAGAAAGGGTCATTCTGAGTAAAGTCCTATAAGAGAGAGATACAGGGTCATTCTGAGTAAAGTCCTATAAGAGAGAGATACAGGGTCATTCTGAGTAAAGTCCTATAAGAGAGAGATACAGGGTCATTCTGAGTAAAGTCCTATAAGAGAGAGATACAGGGTCATTCTGAGTAAAGTCCTATAAGGGAGAGATACAGGGTCATTCTGAGTAAAGTCCTATTGAGAGATACAGGGTCATTCTGAGTAAAGTCCTATAAGAGAGAGATACAGGGTCATTCTGAGTAAAGTCCTATAAGAGAGAGATACAGGGTCATTCTGAGTAAAGTCCTATAAGAGAGAGATACAGGGTCATTCTGAGTAAAGTCCTATAAGAGAGAGATACAGGGTCATTCTGAGTAAAGTAACAGGGTCATTCTGAGTAAAGTCCTATAAGAGAGAGATACAGGGTCATTCTGAGTAAAGTCCTATAAGAGAGAGATACAGGGTCATTCTGAGTAAAGTCCTATAAGAGAGAGATACAGGGTCATTCTGAGTAAAGTCCTATAAGAGAGAGATACAGGGTCATTCTGAGTAAAGTCCTATAAGAGAGAGATACAGGGTCATTCTGAGTAAAGTCCTATAAGAGAGAGATACAGGGTCATTCTGAGTAAAGTAAGGGAGAGAAAGGGTCCTGAGTAAAGTCCTATAAGGGAGAGATACAGGGTCATTCTGAGTAAAGTCCTATAAGAGAGAGATACAGGGTCATTCTGAGTAAAGTCCTATAAGAGAGAGATACAGGGTCATTCTGAGTAAAGTCCTATAAGAGAGAGATACAGGGTCATTCTGAGTAAAGTCCTATAAGGGAGAGATACAGGGTCATTCTGAGTAAAGTCCTATAAGAGAGAGATACAGGGTCATTCTGAGTAAAGTCCTATAAGAGAGAGATACAGGGGGTCATTCTACAGGGTCCTATAAAGTCCTATAAGAGAGAGATACAGGGTCATTCTGAGTAAAGTCCTATAAGAGAGAGATACAGGGTCATTCTGACTTCTCTCAGTATTGAGATCTCTCCACAGGTGAGATCTCCACAGGTGACATAAAAGATTGATGCCTCCACTTCAGACTTAAGGCAGCAAATACCAGAGCAGAGGTATTGAACTCTGACCCTACCAGGTCTGGAGCCTGCTGGTTCTGTTCTACTTTATCATTAATTACACCCAATGAAAAAACGCAGTGGAAATGGCTTCCAGGTCCAGAGTTGAGTTTGAGGGTACTAGAGCCCGCTGACACACACACACACACGCACACACACACACACACACACACACACACACACACACACACACACACACACACACACACACACACACACACACACACACACACACACACACACACACACACACACACACACACACACACACAAATGCGCACACACAAACGCACACACACAAATGCGCACACACACACACACATACACACACACACAAACGTGCTCACACATACACACACACACAAACGTGCTCACACACACACACACACAAACGTGCACACGCGCATCTGAATGGAGCAACAACAGCAAACTGCATCTGTCTTTGAGGATAAGAGTCAAACAGATACAATTTAAATATGAATATTCAACCATATGCAGATGTCCTATAGGCCTGGAAGACTCACATAGTAACACTGTATATATTCAACCATATGCAGATGTCCTATAGGCCTGGAAGACTCACATAGTGTGGTCTGTTATGAACACCTTGGTAGTTCCAGACCTCTGTTCAGGATAGGGGTCTGTTATGAACACCTTGGTAGTTCCAGACCTCTGTTCAGGATAGGGGTCTGTTATGAACACCTTGGTAGTTCCAGACCTCTGTTCGGGATAGGGGTCTGTTATGAACACCTTGGTAGCGACCAGGTGGCGAATCGCATCTCTGCATGTCTGGCAGACATATCAGTGTGGATGACGGATCACCATCTCAAGCCGAACCTCGGCAAGACGGAGCTGCTCTTCCTCCCGGGGAAGGACTGCCCGTTCCATGATCTCGCCATCACGGTTGACAACTCCATTGTGTCCTCCTCCCAGAGCGCTAAGAACCTTGGCGTGATCCTGGACAACACCCTGTCGTTCTCAACTAACATCAAGGCGGTGGCCCGTTCCTGTAGGTTCATGCTCTACAACATCCGCAGAGTACGACCCTGCCTCACACAGGAAGCGGCGCAGGTCCTAATCCAGGCACTTGTCATCTCCCGTCTGGATTACTGCAACTCGCTGTTGGCTGGGCTCCCTGCCTGTGCCATTAACCCCCTACAACTCATCCAGAACACCGCAGCCCGTCTGGTGTTCAACCTTCCCAAGTTCTCTCACGTCACCCCGCTCCTCCGCTCTCTCCACTGGCTTCCAGTTGAAGCTCGCATCCGCTACAAGACCATGGTGCTTGCCTACGGAGCTGTGAGGGGAACGGCACCTCAGTACCTCCAGGCTCTGATCAGGCCCTACACCCAAACAAGGGTACTGCGTTCATCCACCTCTGGCCTGCTCGCCTCCCTACCACTGAGGAAGTACAGTTTCCGCTCAGCCCAGTCAAAACTGTTTGCTGCTCTGGCCCCCCAATGGTGGAACAAACTCCCTCACGACGCCAGGACAGCGGAGTCAATCACCACCTTCCGGAGACACCTGAAACCCCACCTCTTTAAGGAATACCTAGGATAGGATAAAGTAATCCTTCTCACCCCCCTTAAAAGATTTAGATGCACTATTGTAAAGTGGCTGTTCCACTGGATGTCATAAGGTGAATGCACCAATTTGTAAGTTGCTCTGGTCAAGAGCGTCTGCTAAATGACTTAAATGTAAATGTAATGTAAATGTAGTTCCAGACCTCTGTTCAGGATAGCAGTCTGTCTGTTATGAATGCTTTGGTAGAGGAAGGGTCAAATGAGCCACAACAGACCATCAGAAACACAACCCTGGGCTTTGGTATCCACAGCCTGAGAGAGAGGAGAAAAAATATGAGAATAGATGGAGAGAGGGAAGAAATAGAGATATGTGGAAAAGACAGGAGAGGAATGTAGTATTGGTGGCTAATGGTGAGGGAGGAATATAATATTGTTGTAGACTCAAGACATATTTTCAGTCAGGCTTTCTGATGTGTCTTCCACTGGGTTATTTGCATTGGACTGTTTTGTTACTGCTTTGGTTGGCCCTCGCCCCAAATCTAAAGGCCTTTTGTTACTGCTTTGGTTGGCCCTCGCCCCAAATCTAAAGGCCTTTTGTTACTGCTTTGGTTGGCCCTCAACCCAAATCTAAAAGCCTTTTGTTACTGCTTTGGTTGGCCCTCGCCCCAAAACTAAAGGCCTTTTGTTACTGCTTTGGTTGGCCCTCAACCCAAATCTAAAGTCCTTTTGTTACTGCTTTGGTTGGCCCTCGCCCCAAATCTAAAGGCCTTTTGTTACTGCTTTGGTTGGCCCTCGCCCCAAATCTAAAGTCCTTTTGTTACTGCTTTGGTTGGCCCTCGCCCCAAAACTAAAGGCCTTTTGTTACTGCTTTGGTTGGCCCTCAACCCAAATCTAAAGTCCTTTTGTTACTGCTTTGGTTGGCCCTCGCCCCAAATCTAAAAGCCTTTTGTTACTGCTTTGGTTGGCCCTCAACCCAAATCTAAAGTCCTTTTGTTACTGCTTTGGTTGGCCCTCAACCCAAATCTAAAGTCCTTTTGTTACTGCTTTGGTTGGCCCTCGCCCCAAATCTAAAGGCCTTTTGTTACTGCTTTGGTTGGCCCTCGCCCCAAATCTAAAAGCCTTTTGTTACTGCTTTGGTTGGCCCTTGCCCCAAAACTAAAGGCCTTTTGTTATTGCTTTGGTTGGCCCTCGCCCCAAATCTAAAGTCCTTTTGTTACTGCTTTGGTTGGCCCTCGCCCCAAAACTAAAGGCCTTTTGTTACTGCTTTGGTTGGCCCTCGCCCCAAATCTAAAGGCCTTTTGTTACTGCTTTGGTTGGCCCTCAACCCAAATCTAAAAGCCTACAGTTTCTTAGAAAACACCATCACTGTTTCAGTGGTATGATATAGGCTTACCTTGTGTGTGTGTGTAAAAATTAGTGTGTGCTTGTGAGTTTGAGGGGCTGACAGCATTAATATGCCCATTATCCCCCCCCCTCCTCACCCACTGGGCTCATTATCATCACTGGAGAGGGGCTGTTCCATAAAGACACTTATATCAGAGCCCTCTGAGAGCATGCCTGTACACACACAGTGTGTGAATGATTAGGGACTTCTTTCAAACAGCAGGCTGTTAAACATAACTGCGAGGTGAGCGTACAAAGAAACCAAAGAATACAGTGCCTTGCGAAAGTATTCGGCCCCCTTGAACTTTGTGACCTTTTGCCACATTTCAGGCTTCAAACATAAAGATATAAAACTGTATTTTTTGTGAAGAATCAACAACAAGTGGGACACAATCATGAAGTGGAACGACATTTATTGGATATTTCAAACTTTTTTAACAAATCAAAAACTGAAAAATTGGGCGTGCAAAATTATTCAGCCCCTTTACTTTCAGTGCAGAGGATCTCTGAATGATCCAATGTTGACCTAAATGACTAAGGATGATAAATACAATCCACCTGTGTGTAATCAAGTCTCCGTATAAATGCACCTGCATTGTGATAGTCTCAGAGGTCCGTTAAAAGCGCAGAGAGCATCATGAAGAACAAGGAACACACCAGCCAGGTCCGAGATACTGTTGTGAAGAAGTTTAAAGCCGGATTTGGATACAAAAAGATTTCCCAAGCTTTAAACATCCCAAGGAGCACTGTGCAAGCGATAATATTTAAATGGAAGGAGTATCAGACCACTGCAAATCTACCAAGACCTGGCCGTCCCTCTAAACTTTCAGCTCAT
This sequence comes from Oncorhynchus gorbuscha, assembly GCF_021184085.1. NCBI lineage: Eukaryota > Metazoa > Chordata > Actinopteri > Salmoniformes > Salmonidae > Oncorhynchus > Oncorhynchus gorbuscha. The sequence continues at coordinate 233,688 of NW_025745238.1, read as the reverse complement.
AGAAGGAGAAGACTGATCAGAGATGCAGCCAAGAGGCCCATGATCACTCTGGATGAACTGCAGAGATCTACAGCTGAGGTGGGAGACTCTGTCCATAGGACAACAATCAGTCGTATATTGCACAAATCTGGCCTTTATGGAAGAGTGGCAAGAAGAAAGCCATTTCTTAAAGATATCCATAAAAAGTGTTGTTTAAAGTTTGCCACAAGCCACCTGGGAGACACACCAAACATGTGGAAGAAGGTGCTCTAGTCAGATGAAACCAAAATTGAACTTTTTGGCAACAATGCAAATCGTTAGGTTTGGCGTAAAAGCAACACAGCTCATCACCCTGAACACACCATCCCCACTGTCAAACATGGTGGTGGCAGCATCATGGTTTGGGCCTGCTTTTCTTCAGCAGGGACAGGGAAGATGGTTAAAATTGATGGGAAGATGGATGGAGCCAAATACAGGACCATTCTGGAAGAAAACCTGATGGAGTCTGCAAAAGACCTGAGACTGGGACGGAGATTTGTCTTCCAACAAGACAATGATCCAAAACATAAAGCAAAATCTACAATGGAATGGTTCAAAAATAAACATATCCAGGTGTTAGAATGGCCAAGTCAAAGTCCAGACCTGAATCCAATCGAGAATATGTGGAAAGAACTGAAAACTGCAGTTCACAAATGCTCTCCATCCAACCTCACTGAGCTCGAGCTGTTTTGCAAGGAGGAATGGGAAAAAATTTCAGTCTCTCGATGTGTAAAACTGATAGAGATATACCCCAAGCGACTTATAGCTGTAATCGCAGCAAAAGGTGGTGCTACAAAGTATTAACTTAAGGGGGCTGAATAATTTTGCACGCCCAATTTTTCAGTTTTTGATTTGTTAAAAAAGTTTGAAATATCCAATAAATGTCGTTCCACTTCATGATTGTGTCCCACTTGTTGTTGATTCTTCCCCCAAAAATACAGTTTTATATCTTTATGTTTGAAGCCTGAAATGTGGCAAAAGGTCGCAAAGTTCAAGGGGGCCGAATACTTTTGCAAGGCATTGTATATAACAAAGAACCTCTCACACACACACGTTGTGTGGATCGTAAATATTAAACTACTTAGTATTTTTATACCGGGATTATTTAAATTCCTGACTCCAGACCTCAAATGATTTACTAAACCACAGAAAAACCAACCATTACAAAGTGTAATGTCTCTCTTCGTGAAGACCCAAGAGGAGGTAGGACATTCAGATATCACTCCAGGCACTTATAGTTGTTCGTATTTCCATATTCCACAGAGGTGGCAGGTAGCCTAGCAGTTAAGAGTGTTGGGCCAGTAACCTAAAGGCCGCTGGTTTGAATCCCTGAACCGACTAGGTGAAAAATCTGTCTATATGTCCTTGACCAAGGCACTTATCCAGAGCGATTTACAGGAGCAATTAGGGTTAAGTGTCTCCTAAATTACTAAAATGTTTTTATTTTTATTTTAAAAAGACAATTACTCAAAATCAGTGTCGAATGTCAGACATTCAAATGTCTCTCTAAACGAATCTCTATTCATGGCTTACAACATGGGATTCCTGTTAGTTATTTATGAAATACTCAACATCAGCCAACTAGAATGGGATTATATACAAATTCACTGCTGGTCACAGATTCACTAAACTTGGAAAATGTCAAAGGAATGTCAATTAAAATACCAAGCACAAACATAGTCACCTAGCTACCACAATATTAAACTAACCGTGTCACCTAGCTACCACAATATGAAACTAAGCCACCACCGAGACACCTAGCTTCCACAACATGAAACTAAAGCTCCACCTCGAGACACCAGGATTCCACCTAGCTTCCACAATATGAAACTAAGCCACACCTCGCTTCCACAATATGAAACTAAACCGCCAACTCGAGACACCTAGCTTCCACAAAATTAATCTAAACCACCACCTTAAGATACCTAGCTTCCAGAATATGAAACTAAACCATCACCTAGCTACCACAATATGAAACTAAACCGCCACCTCGAGACACCTAGCTTCCACCTAGCTTCCAAAATATGAAACTAAACCTCCACCTCGAGACACCTAGCTTCCACAACATGAAACTAAACCGCCACCTTAAGATACCTAGTTTCCACAATATTAAACCACCTCAAAGACATTCGGTGCCTTATCCCCATTCCAGAGTGCCTGGTAAGAAATACTAGCATACAAGATGACCTCTTATTCCATGGCGTTCCATAGAATCTGCAAAAAGGCCCTCTATTAAAACAGAATGGCAGCCTAACACACACAGTACACAGCCATCTCTAGTTCCTAATGAGCTTCATCACATTGGTCCTGCTCCACTTGTCATGCTAACAGACACACGTCTCCACCCGTATATTCCACATGAGAGGACAGAGGGGACAGACCATGCTGGGTGGCTTTCTCAGTTACATTGGAGAGTTCCACTGGAACAGCCAGGAGCGACTGTAGACAGATTCACCCGATCCCTGCTAACAGTGTGTGTGTGTTTCAATTAGTCAGTGACAGTGTCAACAGAACACCGGTATGCCTCGTGTTTTAACACTCACTCAGTCAAATAGACAGATGTACAAACATTAGTGGAGGCATGCCAACGAACCGGCAAGCACACTAGTGCTAGTGTGTATATAAACACACACACACACTTCAGCAACCTGTAGTGGAAAATCAATTAGCAAGTCAGTGGCCCTGTGGACAGTTTGGCCTGTAGCCAAGCAGTAGCAGCCAGAAAGCTGGTCAGTCTCACACACAAGGATTGATATTTAACAGGTACACCTGTAGCTACAGGATAGGGGTCTTAACAGGCCTCCAGTAGCTGAAATGGTGGGAAATGACTGTTTGAGTCATCCAAGACAATAGAATGCCTTGTTAAGCTCTGATCACAGCTGTGCTGAGAGCTCGCCTGTGTTAGAGAGAAATAGAAAGCGTGAGAGAAAGACTAAGAACAAGAGGAGAGAAAGAAAATAGCGTGAGAGTGAGGGTAACTGCTAGTGGTGTTTATACACCAGAGAGAGACTAAGAGAGAGAGAGACAGACACAGACAGAAAGAGATAGACAGACAGAGACACAGACAGACAGAGACAGACACAGACAGAAAGAGATAGATACAGAGAGACAGACACAGAGAGACAGACACAGACAGAAAGAGATAGATACAGAGACAGACACAGACAGAAAGAGATAGATACACAGACAGACAGCCTATTTTGTGTGTGGGATGTGAAAGGTGTTTAAATTGGTGTTTGTTTCTCTGTGTGTTTGTCCTGCTTCAAATGATACCCAATCTCTCCAGCTCTCTGCCAGCCCGTGTTCATGACTGCACCCTTTCCCAGGCCCTGAACTCAAACAAGAGGTACCAATCCTACAACTGAGCTTAGCAGAGACCTATATGGAACAACTTGTAACAGCAGATCTTCCTGTCTGGGTTGGCCCCCCTGGGTTGTGCCGTGGCAGAGATCTTTGTGGGCTATACTCAGCCTTGTCTCAGGATGGTAAGTTGGTGGTGGAAGATATCCCTCTAGTGGTGTGGGGGCTGTGCTTTGGCAAAGTTATATCCTGCCTGTTTGGCCCTGTCCGGGGTTATTATCTGATGGGGCCACAGTGTTTCCTGACCCCTCCTGTCTCAGCCTCCAGTATTTATGCTGCAGTAGTTTGTGTCGGGGGGCTAGGGTCAGTCTGTTATATCTGGAGCATTTCTCCTGTCCGGTGTCCTGTGTGAATTTAAGTATGCTCTCTCTAACTCTCTCTTTCTTTTTCTCTCTCAGAGCACCTGAGCCCTAGGACCATGCCTCACGACTACCTGGCATGATGGCTCCTTTCTGTTCCCAGTTCACCTGGCCGTGCTGCTGCTCCAGTTTCAACTGTTCTGCCTGCGGCTATGGAACCCTGACATGCTACCTGTCCCAGACCTGTTGTTTTCAACTCTCTAGAGACAGCAGGAGTGGTAGAGATACTATCAATGATCGGAGTAAACTGACATTTACTCCCGAGGTGCTGACCTGTTGCACCCTCGACAACTACTGTGATTATTATTATTTGACCCTGCTGATCATCTATGAACATTTGAACATCTCCACCCTGCACAGCCAGATGAGGACTGGCCACCCCTCATAGTCTGGTTCCTCTCTAGGTTTATTCCTAGGTTCTGGCCTTTCTAGTGAGTTTTTCCTAGCCACTGTGCTTCTACACCTGCATTGCTTGCTGTTTGGGGTTTTAGGCTGGGTTTCTGAATAGCACTTTGTGACATCAGCTGATGTAAGAAGGGCTTTATAAATACATTTGATTTGAGAAAAACCTTGGCTTAACTTCTCATACAGAGAAAAACCTTGACTTAACTTCTCATACAGAGAAAAACCTTGGCTTAACTTCTCATACAGAGAAAAACCTTGGCTTAACTTCTCATACAGAGAAAAACCTTGGCTTAACTTCTCATACAGAGAAAAACCTTGGCTTAACTTCTCATACAGAGAAAAACCTTGGCTTAACTTCTCATACAGAGAAAAACCTTGGCTTAACTTCTCATACAGAGAAAAACCTTGGCTTAACTTCTCATACAGAGAAAAACCTTGGCTTAACTTCTCATACAGAGAAAAACCTTGGCTTAACTTCTCATACAGAGAAAAACCTTGGCTTAACTTCTCATACAGAGAAAAAAAGGTACATATAAAAACAGATGTGGGTGGTCATAGATACAAACTAGACAAGAATGGGAAAATTGGTTTCTTTTTCTAAAACATTAATATACACAAGGGAGTACATTTGGCATGGTACAAGAGGAAGTGATCAAACAGGAAGTCCTATCTTACGACGTGAACAATAGTGTGAATATGAGAAGCAGCTTTGAGGTAATGGAGGACACACATATAGTACCCTGGAACCCCTCTTCTGCGTTTCAAGTCATTTTAAATCACTCCAAAACTCCCATAACAAAGGCTAAACTTACATTTTCATCATGACAATAGCCTGGTTATTTTGCATGAAACTCATATTACATTTTTACACAGGCCTGAAGTGTACAAAATAAACAAGCGAACTAAGCAAAAGTGATTAAAATGAATGTTTTCACAGACTGTATTGGGAAAAGATGCCTGCAAAGAGAATATCATTAAGATGGGTGTTTAGTAAGAGATCCTAAAACAACAGGAAGCTCACAAATCCAAGAGCACTTCACAAAATATCTGATTTATAAAAGTCTTTACTGGCCAGCAAAACAAAAACAACATCTGTGTCCACTGTATAAAAACAACATCTGTGTCCACTGTATAAAAACAACATCTGTGTCCACTGTATAAAAACAACGTGTGTAGTGATATCTGACAAGTTCAACAAGTAGGCAGCCTTCATCAACACCCTTTGACTTCTGTCTAACTCTTATACCTCCCAGGCTTCTTCACCTCCTCAAGTTACATGACTAAATAAATAGAATTAGAGTAAGTATTTTAGGTTGTGCTTTGTTTTCACATTGGAACCACAATCAAATCAAATATTCCTGACGATCAACCCGATGTTCTCATCTCTGCTAAAATCATGTCAGGTTGAAAGAAAAGACAATATAAGGGAAATGATCAAAACGGTCAAAGATGGTGATGTGATGATGGCTGTGTATAGAGATGTAAAAGGCTGCTAAACCAGATGGGAGTCTGGCTGATGAGCAACGTCAAAGGCAGTCGCAAGGAGGTTGGTTGTGGTCAATCTCTGTTCCTAAATGTCAGAAACAGGACCAAACCCGGTCCAGCCGCTCAGGAGGACCTGGACCGTCAGTGGTAGGAACAGACTATTCCTTGGCCCCTCCCCTCGGGGGGGTTACTGCAGTGTTAGAACTATGTTTGTGTTCAACTGATGACATTTAGCAGGATAAGGCTGAGGACCAGACAAGTTTGTGGTCGAGGTTGACGATGCTCAGTTGAGGTCCGACCTCCCTGCCACAAACACAACAATAAACGATGCTCAGAGTTCATCATGGTTCTTGGTCAGGTCTTCTCCATAGTTGGTGGCCTGACTTCCTACAAACATGTTCCAGTTCTCCAGGATCTCCTCCTTGGTCAGCATTGTGTCCTGAGAAGAGAGAACCCAGTCAGGTTTACATAGAGTCCATAAGATCTCCTACTACTAAAGAACTAACACTTGAAATTCAATCCCTCCATTTTGACAGCTAAGACATTATTTTGTTAAAGTGTCCTACATAATATTTCCAGTCAGAAAATTGGTAAAGAGGAGTGAAAACTTAAACAATAGTTTGTCATATTGGTCTGACTCGTAGACTAGGTTATAGGATCAGTACCTTGTCCTGGTCTGACTCGTAGACTAGGTTACAGGATCAGTACCTTGTCCTGGTCTGACTCGTAGACTAGGTTACAGGATCAGTACCTTGTCCTGGTCTGACTCGTAGACTAGGTTACAGGATCAGTACCGTGTCCTGGTCGTAGACTAGGTTACAGGGTACCTGTCCTCTGTAGACTAGGTTACAGGATCAGTACCTTGTCCTGGTCTGACTCGTAGACTAGGTTACAGGATCAGTACCTTGTCCTGGTCTGACTCGTAGACTAGGTTACAGGATCAGTACCTTGTCCTGGTCTGACTCGTAGACTAGGTTACAGGATCAGTACCTTGTCCTGGTCTGACTCGTAGACTAGGTTACAGGATCAGTACCTTGTCCTGGTCTGACTCGTAGACTAGGTTACAGGATCAGTTACCTTGTCCTGGTCTGACTCGTAGACTAGGTTACAGGATCAGTACCTTGTCCTGGTCTGTCGTAGACTAGGTTACAGGATCAGTACCTTGTCCTGGTCTGACTCGTAGACTAGGTTACAGGATCAGTACCTTGTCCTGGTCTGACTCGTAGACTAGGTTACAGGATCAGTACCTTGTCCTGGTCTGACTCGTAGACCAGGTGTCGGGCCTCTGCCATGGCGTGATCGTAGTCCTGGGGCAGGATCCAGTGGCGAATCTCCGCAACGTCCATCTTTCCGTCCTTGTTCAGGTCCCGGAAGTCAGAGAACTGGTCTCGCTCCGTTCTGACCCAGTCTGGTTCTGGACCTCCCTCCTCATGGGAAAACATGTCCGCTGCAATGACACAGGAAGATATGGGATGACATACTCAAAGAAGGTCAAAAGCGAACACTTTGTTTGAAAGTAGGCTTATAAACCGTAACTAAATAGTTTGTTAACCATTAGTAAAAATGTTGTAAATCATTGTTTGTTCATCTGCATTCCCTGTATAAGCCATTTACTATAAGGACCTGTAATCAAAACTCTACTAACGGTATACAAGCAAGATATGTGATGTTTCTAAGCCGTTTCTAAGTGGATATTCCTGTAAAAACACAACCAAAAAGGAACAGTGAAATCCTTGAATAGGCAGACTGAGACTAAGTCAGCAGACTGCAGCGTCACAGTAGTTTCCCAAAGCAACCAACAAACAGGCCTTTGATTCCTAATCAGGTCACAGAGCTCATGGGGTTTCCCACATCTTGTGTTAGGAACTCCTCCTCTAGTCTAGAAGACCCGGGAGATACTAACACCAAACCTTGTAAACACTTCCAATATACCATAAAAACATGATATAGTTTGTGGAGAAAATAATTACACAAATTGGTTAAAAATAGTTTTGCATTAAAATGAGGGTAGACCTGTTCCTGTGTAAAAAAAACAAAAAAAGAAATTCCACTGAAAAAGGAGAGAATTAAAAAATATATATAAAAAAATAATGGAGTGAGTGAAAATGACCTGTAACCTGTGTTCATGAAGGGTTAGTCTTCTGATGCAGTGTCAACCCCAGTCACGCCTCCCCAACTCACCAATATACTCATCCTCGTCCACATGTCCGTCTCCATTCTTATCAATGTCCTCCAGAGTCTCCTGCACGCAAACACAGGCAATGATGTCATAAAAGGGGGACACAGAGGTCAACGGCAGTGGGACTCTAACTACTGACAGTAATAAAAGATAAAACACACAGCCCCAGGCAGTATGAGTCGAGCTACGAGGCTCTGTTTACAGCTGGGCTGGCAGAGTGACAACGATTACACAGCCCCTGCTGATGATCAGCTAACCTCCTGGATTAGAGACGATGTCTGTTTTCAGGTGAGATTTTACACACTTCCTTTAGAACAATCTATGGTTGCTTTACTTGCGTAATTTGAGATATATCTAACCAGCTGTTTATCTGGAAGAATGGATTGTATATACAGTGCATTAGGAAAGTATTCAGACCCCTAGACTTTTTCCACATTGTTACTTTACAGCCTTATTCTAAAATGGACTAAATAGTCCCCCCCCCCATCATCAATCTACACGCAATAACCTATAATGACAAACCAAAAAAAAGGTTTAGAAATCTTAACAAATGTATTTAAAAAATGAAAACAGAAATATTACATTTACATAAGTATTCAGACCATTTACTCTGTACTTTATTGAAGCACCTTTGGCAGCTATTACAGCCTCGAGTCTTCTTGGCTATGACGCTACAAGCTTGGCACATCTGTATTTGGGGAGTTTCTCCCATTCTTCTCTGCAGATCCTCTCAAGCTGTGTCAGGTTGGTTGGGGAGCGTTACTACACAGCTATTTTTAGGTCTCTCCAGGAGGTGTTCGATCGGGTTCAAGTCCGGACTCTGGCTGGGCCACTCAAGAACATTGAGACTTGTCCCAAAGCCACTCCTGCGTTGTCTTGGCTGTGTGCTTAGGGTCGTTGTCCTGTTGGAAGGTGAACCCTCGACCCAGTGAGGTACGCTCTGGAGCAGGTTTTCATCAAGAATATCTCTGTATTTTGCTCTGTTCATCTTTCCTTCGATCCTGGCTAGTCTCCCAGTCACTGTTGCTGAAAAACATCCCAACAGCATGATGCTGCCACCACCAAGCTTCACCGTAGGGATGGTACCAGGTTTCCTCCAGATGTGACACTTGGCATTCAGGCCAAAGAGTTCAATCTTGGTTTCATCAGACCAGAGAATCATGTTTCCCATAGTCAGAGTCCTTTAGGTGCCTTTTTAGCAAAATCCAAGCAGGCTTTCATGTGCCTTTTACTGAGTGGCGGCTTCCGTCTAGCCACTCAACCATAAATGCATGATTGGTGGAGTGCTGCAGAGAAGATGATAGTCCTTCTAGAAGGTTCTCCCATCTCCAAAGAGTAACTCTGGAACTCTGTCAGAGAGACCATCGGGTTCTTGGTCACCTCCCTGCCCTTCTCCCCCGATTGCTCAGTTTAGCCGGGCAGCCAGCTCTAGGAAGAGTCTTAGTGGTTCCAAACTTCTTCCATTTAAGAGTGATGGAGGCCACTGTGTTCTTGGGGTTCTTCAATGCTGCCAACATTTTTTAGTACCCTTCCCCAGATCTGTACCTCGACACAATCCTGTCTCGGAGCTCTACGGACAATTCCTTCCACCTGAGGGCTTGGTTTTTGCTGACATGCACGGTCAACTGTGGGACCTTATATAGACATGTGTGTGCCTTCCCAAATCAGGTTCTGAATACTTATGTCAATTAGGAAGCAGTTTTTTTTATTTTATTTTTTATATACATTTGCTAAAAGTTCTAAAAAACAATTTTTGCTTTGTCATGAGGTATTTTGTGTAGATTGATGAGGAAAATGTTTAATTTAATCCATTTTAGAATAAGGCTGTAACATAACAACATGTGGACAAAGGAAAGGTCTGAATGCTTTGTGAATGCCCTGTATGGTGTAGATGTTTTGAGTTGGGAGCCATCCCTCTACAGTCTCTTAGGTATGTTTACAGTGACGCAACTCATCTTGTCAACATTGCACAATCCTTGTGTTGTATTCCCTCGTTTGGGATTTCACTTCTATTTGCATGACTGCCTCTCTAAGCTTGTAGCAGTTGTTAAGAGAAGATCTGTCATGACGGACTCCCTAATGCCCCGTTTACATCGTGACGTATTTCATTAAGCCCTACGTCATCTTCCCGGAGTCTTGCCCCGCAACTGAACAGACCAGTGTAGTGTTTTGTAAGGCAAGATGGAGGACACCCCGTCTCTCCTCAGAGATTGTCCCACTACTGAACAGACCAGTGTAGTGTTTTGTAAGGCAAGATGGAGGACACCCCGTCTCTCCTCAGAGATTGTCCCACTACTGAACAGACCAGTTGTCAGGATTTGGCCAGGGTTGTTCCGGTTTTTGGTCACTAGATGCCCCCATTGTGCTTTTTGACCTTTTGTTTTCCCTTGATCCCCATTATTATTTGCACCTGTGCCTCGTTTCTCCTGATTGTATTTAAACCCTTAGTTTTCCTCAGTTCTTTGCTCTGTGTTTGTATGTTAGCACCCAGCCCTAGTACTCTGTGAACTCTTGTTGATCCCGGTGGACTCTCTTGTGGAATTCTGTTTTTTGTTCTTGTTTATTTATTTTTGAGTATCTTTTGAGGCTTTTTGTGCTATACCTACCACCTTGTGGATTTACCTTTTTGTCTTGGAGGATTACCTTTGTTCTTGTGGAATTCCTTTTGAGGTTGTGGAGTTACATGTTTTCCTGAAGGACTTCACTTTTTACTTCATTAAATACACCGTCTCAAGTACTGCTGTGTCTGCCTCATCTTCTGGGTTCTGCCGACTATTCGTGGCTCAGTTGGTTAAGTGACTGTTTATCACTCCTGAGACCCGGGTTCGTAACCGGGTCCTGACACCAGTGTAGTGTTTTGTAAGGCAAGATGGAGGACACCCTGTCTCTCCTCAGAGATTGTCCCACTACTGAACAGACCAGTGTAGTGTTTTGTAAGGCAAGATGGAGGACACCCTGTCTCTCCTCAGATTGCATTTATTTTGGGATATTGCAAAATATTACCTTTTTATTCAAGATAGGATAAATATATTGTTTCAGGTGATGAAACATGTTATGTTTCGTTACTTTTTCTTTCCTCAACTTGTTTCTCTAACTTTATAGCAAGTCAAACAAGCTAAGAGCGCTTATGGGTAATGTGAACGAGGCTTAAGGTTGGAACTTTAGCAGTTGTAAGAAGAGAGGAATGCCATCACTACCTCAAAATGCAGTCACCCCCCCTTACCAATCACACTGTCACAGACCGGTGACAACACACACACACACACACCATGCTTCAAGCAGGTTATAAATGCCCCTGCTGAAGCCTACTGAAAGATCGATCCCCGGGACCACCCATACATAGAATGTATGCACACATGACTGTAAGTCGCTTTGGATAAAAGCGTCTGCTAAATAGCATATATTATTATTATATTATTATATTATTAAAGACCACTTACCCTGGGAAGTGGATGACTAATAATAAACATCTGTTATTAAAAATATAGAACATAATTCATATAGACCTCTCCATAGCAGGACTCATCTAGGATATCATCTCTACACCACCGGTAGTATAGGGGTTCATCTCAACTACACCACCAGTAGTATAGGGGTTCATCTCCTCTACAACACCAGTAGTATAGGGGTTCATCACCTCTACAACACCAGTAGTATAGGGGTTCATCTCCTCTACAACACCAGTAGTATAGGGGTTCATCACCTCTACACCACCAGTAGTATAGGGGTTCATCTCCTCTACAACACCAGTAGTATAGGGGTTCATCTCCTCTACAACACCAGTAGTATAGGGGTTCATCACCTCTACACCACCAGTAGTATAGGGGTTCATCTCCTCTACAACACCAGTAGTATAGGGGTTCATCTCCTCTACACCACCAGTAGTATAGGGGTTCATCTCCTCTACAACACCAGTAGTATAGGGGTTCTCTCACCAGTAGTATAGGGGTTCATCACCTCTACAACACCAGTAGTATAGGGGTTCATCTCCTCTACAACACCAGTAGTATAGGGGTTCATCTCAACTACACCACCAGTAGTATAGGGGTTCATCTCAACTACACCACCAGTGGTATAGGGGTTCATCTCCTCTACAACACTAGAGTGGTATAGGGGTTCATCTCCTCTACAACACTAGAGTGGTATAGGGGTTCATCTCCTCTACAACACCAGTAGTATAGGGGTTCATCTCAACTACACCACCAGTAGTATAGGGGTTCATCTCAACTACACCACCAGTAGTATAGGGGTTCATCTCCTCTACAACACTAGAGTGGTATAGGGGTTCATCTCCTCTACAACACGAGTAGTATAGGGGTTCATCTCCTCTACAACACTAGAGTGGTATAGGGGTTCATCACCTCTACACCACCAGTAGTATAGGGGTTCATCTCCTCTACAACACCAGTAGTATAGGGGTTCATCTCCTCTACAACACCAGTAGTATAGGGGTCCATCTCCTCTACAACACCAGTAGTATAGGGGTTCATCTCCTCTACAACACCAGTAGTATAGGGGTTCATCTCCTCTACAACACCAGTAGTATAGGGGTTCATCTCCTCTACACCACCAGTAGTATAGGGGTTCATCTCCTCTACAACACCAGTAGTATAGGGGTTCATCTCCTCTACAACACTAGAGTGGTATAGGGGTTCATCTCCTCTACAACACTAGAGTGGTATAGGGGTTCATCTCCTCTACAACACCAGTAGTATAGGGGTTCATCTCCTCTACAACACCAGTAGTATAGGGGTTCATCTCCTCTACAACACCAGTAGTATAGGGGTTCATCTCCTCTACAACACCAGTAGTATAGGGGTTCATCTCCTCTACAACACCAGTAGTATAGGGGTCCATCTCCTCTACAACACTAGAGTGGTATAGGGGTTATGGGCCTACTATGGTAGGGAGTAGGCACGTCATATTACCCAATAATAACAACATGGATGTGACCTAACATCATGGCTTGGGACTGACTTGGAAAGACTGCCCCTACTGACTACAACCACAAGGTGTGATCACCACAATCAATGAAGACAACACTGACCAAGAGGCAACCCAGAAACAGTTCGGAAAAATGAACCATCAATAATTAACTCTGTCAAGTGGGTATTACAGTTTTCATGAAGACAGAAGTCGAGTGCATTAGTTTCTCCATGTTTGCCACGCGACTGTTCAGCGCTGTCAGTTTTATATTTAAGTGGCATGGGTCGGTTTGTCCCACTAGACCTGTTCCAAAACATCTACACAGAATTTCCAGGCTGAGTTAAGTGTCATTAGAGAGCGGGATCTGAATGCAGAGCACTCCTAGTGGGACATCAGACAGAAACACATTTCACAGAAACTCTCATCTGTTCCAAGAACTACAAAACATTTTCAGAAAGCCAGTCAACTCATCTATAGAGTATGATGAGGAGTTTTCAATACAGCTGTGAACTTCTCACATACCTCAGGGTTTAAAGCTGCTTCTCAAATACAGCCCTGATTTACTACGTTTCGTTTAAACTTAATCCATAACAAGTTCAGAGGTTCTCAAATCAATTTTCTAGGCTGCTGTGGAGTTTGCGGTTTCTCCATCTACTGATACACTACCACAACCCATGTGAGAGTTTCTGCATTAGCCAACTCATTTCTGCTAAGGGAGCAGAAACAGGTTGGTCATTCAGGACAACACTAGACATTTCAGTGCAGATTTGGAACACTAACCAGGACCACGATGTCCTTCATGTGGTCAAACTCCTCTGGGTGGAGGAAGGAGGTGAACTCTTCTCTATCAGCTGCCAGATCTCCATCCAGATCAGCGGTTTGAAATCTCCTCTCGTCCCTGGGCAGCATCTTCTTGAAGCTGAACTGGTCTGTGGCCTCTTCAAACTCCTCTGGGTTAGCTTGGAGGAAAGACAAACAAGTGGTTGATGTTCAAACAACTGAAGTAGAGATGCTGTCTTAAATAACTAGGTAGGTCATGAATTTGAATGGAAGGTGTGATATTGTTAGCTGTCAGACAACCAGAGAGGCGAGAGGGGCCATGGGTCAGACAACCAGAGAGGAGAGAGGGGCCATGGGTCGGACAACCAGAGGAGAGAGGTGAGGATTTGATTGAATCTTCAGTCAAAACAGCTACATAACATGTCATAAGCAGGTCATATCATATCCGACAGAACATGTCATAAGCAGGTCATATCTGACAGAACATGTCATAAGCAGGTCATATCATATCTTACAGAACATGTCATAAGCAGGTCATATCATATCCGACATAACATGTCATAAGCAGGTCATATCATATCCGACAGAACATGTCATAAGCAGGTCATATCATATCCGACAGAACATGTCATAAGCAGGTCATATCCTACAGAACATGTCATAAGCAGGTCATATCATATCCTACAGAACATGTCATAAGCAGGTCAGAACATGTCATATCCATGTCATACAGAACATGTCATAAGCAGGTCATATCATATCCGACAGAACATGTCATAAGCAGGTCATGTCATAAGCAGGTCATATCCGACAGAACATATCAGGTCATATCCGACAGAACATGTCATAAGCAGGTCATATCCGACAGAACAGAACATGTCATATCCGACAGAACAAGCAGGTCATATCCGACAGAACATGTCATAAGCAGGTCATATCCGACAGAACATGTCATAAGCAGGTCATATCCGACAGAACATGTCATAAGCAGGTCATATCCGACAGAACATGTCATAAGCAGGTCATATCCGACAGAACATGTCATAAGCAGGTCATATCCGACAGAACATGTCATAAGCAGGTCATATCCGACAGAACATGTCATAAGCAGGTCATATCCGACAGAACATGTCATAAGCAGGTCATATCCGACAGAACATGTCATAAGCAGGTCATATCTTACAGAAAATGTCATAAGCAGGTCATATCTTACAGAAAATGTCATAAGCAGGTCATATCTTACAGAACATGTCATAAGCAGGTCATATCTTACAGAACAGTCATAACAGGTGAACATGTCATAAGCAGGTGATATCATATCTGACAGAACATGTCATAAGCAGGTCATATCATATCTGACAGAACATGTCATAAGCAGGTCATATCCTACAGAACATGTCATAAGCAGGTCATATCTTACAGAACATGTCATAAGCAGGTCATATCATATCTGACAGAACATGTCATAAGCAGGTCATATCATATCTGACAGAACATGTCATAAGCAGGTCATATCATATCTGACAGAACATGTCATAAGCAGGTCATATCATATCTTACACAGGTAGTAGCCATAGGTAGCCTGCTTGTACTCATCCCACGAGATCTTGTTGTCTTTGTTGAGGTCGTAATCCGTCCACACCTTGGCCACGTTCTCGTAGACGTAACGCTTCTGCACCCGCTTGATCCAGGCCTTCAGTTCAGTGATGGTGACATAGCCATCTCCATCCCCGTCGATCCGGTCCACTATCTTACTGTGGGATACAGAGCGCACACAAACACTACTATAGTATATCGTTCATTTCCTTTCATTATAATGCACAGCCATACATAGATGCAGTTAAATATAATGGACCACATATTTCCTTTAGAAAAGGTAACCGAGACATGAGTTGGTGTCTTCAGGGGCATAAGTAAGCAGTCATTCTAGCAAAACAACACTATCAGTTTATAAATACTGTCAGCCAGCGATGAGAGAATAAAAAACTATTGAGTTACATGTTTGCTTTGGGAGGAACTTGTGCCTAAATAATATTGAGTGTGTTATATTTAGGAAGTTAGATTTCCACCAACGAGGGTAAACTTATTTATATCTATCTTGGTTGCCACGTTGTGATGTTAAGAGGGTCCTCCCACTCAATGCGATTCAGGAAAGGGAATTCTCAGGGAGAAGAGCCAACACAACTTATGCCCATTTCAGCCAACGTGTGTAACATAGAGCCAACATGTCATTTTACCAGTGGCAGAGATGAAACAGAACTACAGGAAGCTAGACAGGTCTCTCTATGAAATAACACACCGCCGTTGACACGTTCCATGGGTTCCATGGGTTCCATGGGTTCCAACACACATTTAAAACCCCCGAACAAGATTCTGCTCGTGGTTCTCAACTTTTATCCAACTCTCTAAACACCACAAAACCTCCTCTTGCTTCTTTAATGCATTATCCATAATTAAGAACTACACTCTGCAATTATAATATGACCGGGGAATGTGTGCGAGCGAATAGCACTCGCTCTACATTTAAAAGCCTAATAATGTACCGTTATATCATGCGGGTCTGCTGGCATGCAAACGTCTCAGGCACCACTTGGGCGAGTTGTGAATTTTTAATAACCCAAAGCCAAGATACCACGAAATACATCAACAGGAATATGCGACTATTGTGACCCACTAAGGCGGCCTATAACTGTGGAGACATGCGACAATAGCCCACATTACGCACCAGAGGCGGGTTGCGTCACCACCGCTTGCTGTCCAGATAGAGACCCTCGCGACGCAAAGACACCAACGTGAAGAGTATCAGAGAATAATGGAACTGAGGAGAACCGAATAAACCGTCGTCTTTCAACTAGTTTTGCACTTCAGTGACCCTGCATTGTATCACACGTATCTGTAGTGTTTGCAGGGGAACCTTACCCAAGCCGGTCTTTGCTCTCCTCCGGGGTAAGCTGGTCGAAAGTAGTAGCGTCCTCCTTTCCCAGAAAGGCCTCATGATCGAATTGGAAGCTCTGGTTGTCTTCGTTGGCTTGTTTAATTAGTTCTAACGGGTCGTGGTGGACGCGTTCTTTTCTTAGCGTTGGTTTACCGAGCACGACACAAGAGCAGAGGAGCAGAACGCACACGTAGCCGTACGCGTCCATCAGTAGGATGTTTGAGGTCAGATCAGCTGTTGCGGAGTGAAGCTACGTGAGCTAAGTAGCAAGCCGTATTTAGCCCGCTGCTACAAATGTAGCCAGTTTGTTACAAGTCTACTGAGGCGAAATAAAACAACAGCGCAAGCTGGCTACTTTCTTACTTTGAGGAGCGTAACAATGTTGCCGAAACGTGGCATCCAAGCATCAAGTCTTGCAGTAGAGTATAGGTGCATTTAAAAACATTACACAGGTCACTTCAGACAAGTACAGCCCGCCCCAGGTCGTATTTTCGTTTCAAACATGCCCGGCTGGTTACCACGGGACACAACGGAGCTCAACCGAGCAATGTTGCTTCCTACTTCACGTACAACCATTCACATATTCGGCTTCAGCGCTGGTTCAACCTCACTCATTGTTAGTGTCCCTGCCATTGGTCCACGGGCTGTCTGTAACACGAGATGACTATGGGCGCCACGTTGCAAAATGACACGTAAACACTGCCGTAGAACTCTCACGCATTTTTTGAGGGGCTGCCAAAAATAGTTGTGCCCCTCCTTAATCACCGTGTTGACTCCCTTGTTTTATTGATATGGGTATGTTTATGTGTTCTCTCTCCTCTCTCAATTTTCAATTCAATTCAATTCTCTCTCTCTCTCTCTCTCTCTCTCTCTCTCTCTCTCTCTCTCTCTCTCTCTCTCTCTCTCTCTCTCTCTCTCTCTCTCTGTGTGTTTTCTTCAGAATATACCAGACTATTGATTTAACATAACAAATGCACAAAGCAGAATACCACACCCATCATATTTCACACTTGTCGGATCCCAGGTCTTTAGCTGAAGACAGCAGTAAAACAACTCATGGTTATTATCATGACAGGCAATGAGACACAGGACAAATAGCATCATATTATGATGATTTCACATTTACACTTCAGTCATTTAGCAGACACTCTTCTCCAGAGTGACTTACAGTAGTGAGACAATACATTCTTTTTCACACTTTTCCTATTTCAATATGTTCTGACATGCAATAGGAGAGTCTGTGTACCCTGGAAACAACTGGCTGACAGCATTCTCTCTCATCTCCATTTGGAGGCAGGAGAACATGTATTTTGTCATTCAGCATTAGCATAATAAGCCCAACACATGGAACTTAGATTTTTTTGCATAAACTGTACATCCCAGTGTTTTATTATAAAGGACCCTGGGGCTAACTGGCCTTTTTATTTAATTAATGAATAGTTAATGTATTTAAATTAGTCTTGCCCGGTCAATTTGAATCAGAGTGTCGTAGCGAGATATGATGATACACAGATGTGTTTTTTCCCAGTAAGACGCCTCCCTCTCTCCCTCTCCCTCTCTCTCTCTCTCCCTCTCTCCCTCCGCCCCATCTCCATCTCCCTCTCCCTCTCTCCCTCCATCCCTCCGTCCCCCTCTCCATCTCCCTCTCTTTCTCTCCTTCTCTCTCCCTCTCCCTCTCTCCCTCCGCCCCCTCTCCATCTCCCTCTCTCCCTCCTCCCCCTCCATCTCCCCTTTCTCTCCTCTCTCCCTCTCTTTCTCTCCCTCTCTCGCTCCCTCTCTCTCCCCCTCTCTCTCCCACTCTCACTCCCTCTCTCTCCCCCTCTCTATTTCACTCTCTCTCTCTCTCTCTCTCTATTTCTCTCTATTTCTCTCTCCCCCTCTCTCTTTCTCTCCCCCTCTCTCTCTCTCTCTCCCCTCTCTCCCTCCATCTCTCATCTCTCTTTCTCTCCTTCTCTCTCACTCTCTCTCCCTCTCTCCCACTCTCTCTCCCTCGGTCCCTCTCTCTCCCCCTATCTCTATTTCTCCTTCTCTCTCTCTCTATTTGTCTATTTCTCTCTCTCCTCTCTCCCCCTCTCTCTTTCTCTCCCCCTTCAATTCAATGGGGTTTTATTGGCATGGGAAACATGTTTACATTTCCAAAGCAAGTGAAATAAACAATTAACTAAAGTGAGAAGACAAAAAAACATCTCCTGTTTTATTATCAGCTGTGTACAGTGTTATATTATCAGATATGTACAGTGTTATATTATCAGCTATGTACAGTGTTATATTATCAGATATGTACAGTGTTATATTATCAGCTATGTACAGTGTTATATTATCAGCTATGTACAGTGTTATATTATCAGTTATGTACAGTGTTACATTATCAGATATGTACAGTGTTATATTATCAGCTATGTACAGTGTTATATTATCAGATATGTACAGTGTTATATTATCAGCTATGTACAGTGTTATATTATCAGCTATGTACAGTGTTATATTATCAGTTATGTACAGTGTTATATTATCAGATATGTACAGTGTTATATTATCAGCTATGTACAGTGTTATATTATCAGATATGTACAGTGTTATATTATCAGATATGTACAGTGTTATATTATCAGATATGTACAGTGTTATATTATCAGCTATGTACAGTGTTATATTATCAGATATGTACAGTGTTATATTATCAGCTATGTACAGTGTTATATTAGCAGATATGTACAGTGTTATATTATCAGATATGTACAGTGTTATATTATCAGCTATGTACAGTGTTATATTATCAGCTATGTACAGTGTTATATTATCAGATATGTACAGTGTTATATTATCAGCTATGTACAGTGTTATATTATCAGCTATGTACAGTGTTATATTATCAGATATGTACAGTGTTATATTATCAGCTATGTACAGTGTTATATTATCAGCTATGTACAGTGTTATATTATCAGATATGTACAGTGTTATATTATCAGCTATGTACAGTGTTATATTATCAGCTATGTACAGTGTTATATTATCAGCTATGTACAGTGTTATATTATCAGCGATGTACAGTGTTATATTATCAGTTATGTACAGTGTTATCTTATCAGCTATGTACAGTGTTATATTATCAGCTATGTACAGTGTTATATTATCAGCTATGTACAGTGTTATATTATCAGCGATGTACAGTGTTATATGAACAGCGATGTACAGTGTTATATTATCAGCTATGTACAGTGTTATATTATCAGCTATGTACAGTGTTATATTATCAGCTATGTACAGTGTTATATTATCAGCTATGTACAGTGTTATATTATCAGCTATGTGTAACGTCGTTCGTCTGTTGAATGAAGAGAGTCAGACCGAAATGCAGCGTGTAGGTTACTCATGACTTTAATGAAATAAATTGCGGTACATGAAATAACTGAATAAATACAAAAACAACAAACGGAACGTGAAACCTATTACAGCCTATCTGGTGAACACTACACAGAGACAGGAACAAACACCCACAAAATACAACGCGAACTCAGGCTACCTAAATACGGTTCCCAATCAGAGACAACGACAAGCACCTGACTCTGATTGAGAATCGCCTCAGGCAGCCAAGCCTAACTAGACACACCCCTAATCATACACAATCCCAATGCTAATAAAACCCCAATACGAAACACAACATATAAACCCATGTCACACCCTGGCCTACCCAAACATATAACAAAAACACAAAATACAATGACCAAGGCGTGACAGAACTCCCCCCTAAGGTGCGGACTCCCGGACGCACCTCAAGAGCATAGGGAGGGTCCGGGTGGGCGTCTGTCCATGGTGGCAGTTCTGGCTCGGGACGTGGACCCCACTCCATAAATGTCCTATTTCCTCCCCTTCGCGTCCTGGGATAATCCACTTTCTCCGCCGACCATGGCCTAATAGTCCTCACCCAGATCCCCACATAACTGAGGAGCAGCTCGTGACAGAGGGGCAGCTCGGGACAGAGGGGCAGCTCGGGACAGAGGGGCAGCTCAGGACAGAGGGGCATCTCAGGACAGAGGGGCATCTCAGGACAGAGGGGCATCTCGGGACAGAAGCAGCCCGGTACTGAGAGGAAGCCCGGTACTGAGAGGAAGCCCAGTACTGAGAGGAAGCCCAGTACTGAGAGGAAGCTCAGGCAGGTAGTAGGCTCCGGTAAATCCTGGCTGGCTGGTGGAACTGGATGATTCAGGTTGTCTGGCCGATCTAGAAGATCTTGGCAGACTGGCACTTCTGGCGGATCTTGGCAGACTGGCACTTCTGGCGGATCCTGGCAGACTGGCGACGCTGGGCCGACTGGCGGCGCTGGGCAGACTGGCGGCGCTGGCAGACTGGCGGCGCTGGGCAGACTGGCGGCACTGGGCAGACTGGCGGCGCTGGGCAGACAGGGAGCACTGGCGGCACTGGGCAGACTGGGAGCACTGGCGGTGCTGGGCAGACTGGGAGCACTGGTGGTGCTGGGCAGACTGGGAGCACTGGCCGCGCTGGGCAGACTGGGAGCACTGACCGCGCTGGGCAGACTGGGAGCACTGGCCGCGCTGGGCCGACTGGGAGCACTGGCCGCGCTGGGCAGACTGGGAGCACTGGCCGCGCTGGGCCGACTGGGAGCACTGGCCGCGCTGGGCAGACTGGGATCACTGCCCGCGCTGGGCAGACTGGGAGCACTGGCCGCGCTGGGCAGACTGGGAGCACTGGCCGCGCTGGGCAGACTGGGAGCACTGGCGGCGCTGGGAAGACTGGAGACTCCGGCAGCGCAGGAGAGGAGAAAGGCTCTGGCTGCGCTAAACAGGCGGGAGACTCCGATAGCGCAGGAGAGGAGAAAAGCGCTGGTTGCGCTGAACAGGCGAGGCGCACTGGAGGCCTGGTGCGTGGTGCTGGAACTGGTGGTACTGGATCGAGGACCCGCACAGGAAGCCTGGTGCGGGGAGCTGCTACCGGAGGACTGGTGTGTAGAGGTGGCTCTGGATAGACCGGACCGTGCAGGCGCACTGGAGCTCTTGAGCACCGAGCCTGCCCAAGCTTACCTGGCTCGATGCCCACTCTAGCCCGGCCAATAGGAAGGGCTGGTATGTGCCGCAGCTGGCTCTGCACCCGCACTGGAAACACCGTGCGCTCCATAGCATAACACGGTGCCTGCCCGGTCTCTCTAGCCCAACGGTGAGCACAGGGAGTATGCGCAGGTCTCCTACCTGGCATAACTATTCTCCCTTCTAGCCCCCTCCCCAATAATTTTTTTGGGCTGTTTTTCCGGTTTCCAACCGCGTCGCCGTGCTGCCTCCTAATACCTGCGCCTCTCCGCTTTAGCGTCTATTTCTTCCTTGGGACGGCGATATTCTCCCGGCTGCGCCCAGGGTCCTTTACCGTCTAATATCATCTCCCAAGACCAGAAGTCCTCATATTGCTGCTCCTCACAATTAACAGGGAGAGTAGGCTCAGGTCTGACTCCTGACTCAGCCACTCTCTCTCTGCGCTCTCCCCGTTACTTTCGGTTTTCGCTCTGCGTCGCCGTGTTTTCCTCTTAGACTCCATTAGCCTGTAGCCCTCTTCGCACTGCTGAAGCGAATCCCAGGCGGGCTCCTGCACTCGCTCTGGGTCGGCCGCCCACCTGTCGATTTCTTCCCACGTCGTATAATCCATGCTTCTGCTGTCCATAACGTCCTCCTTTAGCTCCTGCCAGTTTACACACTGCTCGGTCTGTGAGTGGTGGTGGGTGTTTCTGTAACATCTTCCGAAATGCAGCGTGTAGGTTACTCATGACTTTAATGAAATAAATCGCGGTACATGAAATAACTGAATAAATACAAAAACAACAAACGGAACGTGAAACCTATTACAGCCTATCTGGTGAACACTACACAGAGACAGGAACAAACACCCACAAAATACAACGCGAACTCAGGCTACCTAAATACGGTTCCCAATCGGAGACAACGACAAGCACCTGACTCTGATTGAGAATCGCCTCAGGCAGCCAAGCCTAACTAGACACACCCCTAATCATACACAATCCCAATGCTAATAAAACCCCAATACGAAACACAACATATAAACCCATGTCACACCCTGGCCTACCCAAACATATAACAAAAACACAAAATACAATGACCAAGGCGTGACACTATGTACAGTGTTATATTATCAGATATGTACAGTGTTATATTATCAGCGATGTACAGTGTTATATTATCAGCTATGTACAGTGTTATATTATCAGCTATGTACAGTGTTATATTATCAGCTATGTACAGTGTTATATTATCAGTTATGTACAGTGTTATATTATCAGCTATGTACAGTGTTATATTATCAGATATGTACAGTGTTATATTATCAGATATGTACAGTGTTATATTATCAGATATGTACAGTGTTTGTGTGCAAATAGTAGTAGGAATAGTAGTGGAAGATAAATAAACAGATACATATTGGTGATATTTGTAATGTCGTTTGTTCTTCACTGGTTGCCCTTTTCTCATGGCAACGGGCCACAGATCTGGCTGCTGTGACTGCACACTGCGGTATTTCAACAGATATGGGATTTTATCTATGTTTGATTTGTTTTCTAATTCTTTGTGTGTCTGTGTGATCTGTGGGAAATATGTATCTCTAGTATGGTCATACATTTAGCAGGAGGTTAGGAAGTGTAGCTCAGTTTCCACCTCATTTTGTGGGCAGTGTGCACATAGACTGTCTTCTCTTGAGAGCCAGGTCTGTCTACGGCGGCCTTTGAATTCAATTCAATTCAATGTACAAATGGTTAAAGAACACAAGGGAAAATAAATAAGCTTAAATATGGGTTGTATTTACAACAGTGTTTGTTCTTCACCGGTTGCCCTTTTCTCTTCTCTCTCTCTCTCTCTCTCTCTCTCCATATCCCTCTCTCAATTCAATTCAATTCAATTCAAGGGCTTTATTGGCATGGGAAACATGTGTTAACATTGCCAAAGCAAGTGAGGTAGACAACATACAAAGTGAATATATAAAGTGAAAAACAACAAAAATTAACAGTAAACATTACACATACAACAGTTTCAAAACAGTAAAGACATTGCAAATGTCATATTATATATATATATATACAATGTACAAATAGTTAAAGGACACAAGATAAAATAAATAAGCATAATTATGGGTTGTATTTACAATGGTGTTTGTTCTTCACTGGTTGCCCTTTTCTCGTGGCAACAGGTCACAAATCTTGCTGCTGTGATGGCACAACTGTGGAATTTCACCCAGTAGATATGGGAGTTTTTCAAAATTGGATATGTTTTCGAATTCTTTGTGGATCTGTGTGATCTGGGGGAAATATGTCTCTCTAATATGGTCATACATTGGGCAGGAGGTTAGGAAGTGCAGCTCAGTTTCCACCTCATTTTGTGGGCAGTGAGCACATAGCCTGTCTTCTCTTGAGAGCCATGTCTGCCTACGGCGGCCTTTCTTAATAGCAAGGCTATGCTCACTGAGTCTGTACATAGTCAAAGCTTTCCTTCATTTTGGGTCAGTCACAGTGGTCAGGTATTCTGCCGCTGTGTACTCTCTGTGTAGGGCCAAATAGCATTCTAGTTTGCTCTGTTTTTTTGTTAATTCTTTCCAATGTGTTAAGTAATTATCTTTTTGTTTTCTCATGATTTGGTTGGGTCTAATTGTGCTGTTGTCCTGGGGCTCTGTAGGGTGTGTTTGTGTTTGTGAACAGAGCCCCAGGACCAGCTTGCTTAGGGGACTCTTCTCCAGGTTCATCTCTCTGTTTGTGATGGCTTTGTTATGGAAGGTTTGTGAATCGCTTCCTTTTAGGTGGTTGTAGAATTTAATGGCTCTTTTCTGGATTTTGATAATTAGTGGGTATTGGCCTAATTCTGCTCTTCATGCATTATTTGGTGTTTTACGTTGTACATGGAGGATATTTTTGCAGAATTCTGCATGCAGAGTCTCAATTTGGTGTTTGTCCCATTTTGTGAAGTCTTGGTTGGTGAGCGGACCCCAGATCTCACAACCATAAAGGGCAATGGGCTCTATGACTGATTCAAGTATTTTTAGCCAAATCCTAATTGGTATGTTGAAATTTATGTTTCTTTTGATGGCATAGAATGCCCTTCTTGCCTTGTCTCTCAGATCGTTCACACCTTTGTGGAAGTTACCTGTGGCGCTGATGTTTAGGCCAAGGTATGTATAGTTTTTTGTGTGCTCTAGGGCAACAGTGTCTAGATGGAATTTGTATTTGTGGTCCTGGTGACTGGACCTTTTTTGGAACACCATTATTTTGGTCTTACTGAGATTTACTGTCAGGGCCCAGGTCTGACAGAATCTGTGCATAAGATCTAGGTGCTGCTGTAGGCCCTCCTTGGTTGGTGACAGAAGCACCAGATCATCAGCAAACAGCAGACATTTGACTTCGGATTCTAGCAGGGGGAGGCCGGGTGCTGCAGACTTTTCTAGTGCCCGCGCCAATTCGTTGATATATATGTTGAAGATAGGTGGGGCTTAAGCTGCATCCCTGTCTAACCCCACGACCCTGTGTGAAGAAATGTGTGTGTTTTTTGCCAATTTTAACCACACACTTGTTGTTTGTGTACATGGATTTTATAATGTCATATGTTTTACCCCCAACACCACTTTCCATCAGTTTGTATAGCAGACCCCTGCCAAATTGAGTCGAAGGCTTTTTTGAAATCAACGAAGCATGAGAAGACTTTGCCTTTGTTTTGGTTTGTTTGGTTGTCGATTAGGGTGTGCAGGGTGAATACATGGTCTGTTGTACGGTAATTTGGTAAAAAGCCAATTTGACATTTGCTCAGTACATTGTTTTCATTGAGGAAATGTATGAGTCTGCTGTTAATAATAATGCAGAGGATTTTCCCAATGTTACTGTTGACACATATTCCACGGTAGTTATTGGGGTCAAATTTGTCTCCACTTTTGTGGATTGGGGTGATCAATCCTTGATTCCAAATAAGGGGAAGATGCCAGAGCTAAGTATGATGTTAAAGAGTTTTAGTATAGCCAATTGGAATTTGTTGTCTGTATATTTGATCATTTCATTGAGGATACCATCGACACCACAGGCCTTTTTGGGTTGGAGGGTTTTTATTTTGTCCTGTAACTCATTCAATGTAATTGGAGAATCCAGTGGGTTCTGATAGTCTTTAATAGTTGATTCTAAGATCTGTATTTGATCATGTATATGTTTTTGCTCTTTATTCTTTGTTATGGAGCCAAAAAGATTGGAGAAGTGGTTTACCCATACATCTCCATTTTGGATAGATAATTCTTCGTGTTGTTGTTTGTTTAGTGTTTTCCAATTTTCCCAGAAGTGGTTAGAGTCTATGGATTCTTCAATTACATTGAGCTGATTTCTGATGTGCTGTTCCTTCTTTTTCCGTAGTGTATTTCTGTATTGTTTTAGTGATTCACCATAGTGAAGGCGTAGACTCAGGTTTTCCGGGTCTCTATGTTTTTGGTTGGACAGGTTTCTCAATTTCTTTCTTAGATTTTTGAATTCTTCATCAAACCATTTGTCATTATTGTTAATTTTCTTCGGTTTTCTATTTGAGATGTTTAGATTTGAAAGGGAAGCTGAGAGGTCAAATATACTGTTAAGATTTTCTACTGCCAAGTTTACACCTTCACTATTACAGTGGAACGTTTTACCCAGGAAATTGTCTAAAAGGGATTGATGAGAACAGAGGGAGAGAGACTACTCTGAAACGGAGATAACCCGGTAGCAGACGAAGGGCGAATTGTGAATTTGTTGTTGCCTAATTGTTTTTTGGTAGGTTTCCAAACTGCATTCCTTCCATCTATAGCATTTCTTAATGTTACTCAGTTCCTTTGGCTTTGATGCCTCATGATTGAGTATTGCTCTGTTTAAGTAGACTGTGATTTTGCTGTGGTCTGATAGGGGTGTTAGTGGACTGACTGTGAACGCTCTGAGAGATTCTGGGTTGAGGTCAGTGATAAAGTAGTCTACAGTACTACTGCCAAGAGATTAGCTATAGGTGTACCTACCATAGGAGTCCCCTCGAAGCCTACCGTTGACTATGTACATACCCAGCGCTCTATCCCTCCATCTCCCTCTCTCTCTCTCCCTCTCTCTCTCCCTCCATCTCCCTCTCTCTCTCTCTCTCTCTCTCTCTCTCTCTCTCTCTCTCTCTCTCTCTCTCTCTCTCTCTCTCTCTCTCTCTCTCTCTCCCTCTCTCCCTCCATCCATCTCCCTCTCTCTCTCTCTCTCTCTCTCTCTCCCTCATCTCCCCCTCTCTCGCTCTCTCTCCCACTCTCCCTCCATCTCCCTATCTCTCGCTCCCCCCCTCTCTCTCTCTCTCTCTCTCTCTCTCTCTCTCTCTCTCTCTCTCTCTCTCTCTCTCTCTCTCTCTCTCTCTCTCTCTCTCTCTCCCTCCCTCCCTCCCCCTCCCTCCCTCCCTCCCTCCCTCCCTCCCTCCATCTCTCCATCTCTCTCTCCCTCTACATCCATCCCTCCATCCCTCTACCCCCTCGCTCCTTTGACCCTCCTCCCTCCCTCCCTCCCCTCCCTCCCTCCCCTCCCTCCCTCCCTCCCTCCCTCTCCATCCATCCCTCCATCCCTCTACCCCCCTCTCCCTCCTTCTACCCTCTTCTCCCCTCCCTCCCTCACTCCCTCCCTCTCTCTCCATCCCTCCATCCCTCTACCCCCCCTCTCCCTCTCACTCTCCCTCTCCATCCATCCCTCCATCCCTCTACCACCCCTCTCCCTCCTTCTACCGCCCCCCCCCTCCCCCCTCCCTCCATCTCTCCCTCTCTCCCATCCATCCCTCCCATCCCTCCTTCTACCCTCCTCTCCCCCCCTCCCTCCCTCCCTCCCTCCCTCCCTCCCTCCCCTCCCTCCCTCCCTCCCTCCCTCCCTCCCTCCCTCCCTCCCTCCCTCCCTCCTTCTCTCTCTCTCCATCCATCCCTCCACCCCCCTCTCTCCCTCCTTCTACCCTCTTCTCCCCTCCCTCCCTCCCTCCCTCCCTCTCCATCCATCCCTCTATCCCTCCCCTCTCCCTCCCCCCTCTTCTCCCTCCTTCCCTCCCTACCCTCTTCTCCCCTCCCTCCCTCCCTCCCTCCCTCCCTCCCTCCCTCCCTCCCTCCCTCCCTCCCTCCCTCCCTCCCTCCCTCCCCCTCCCTCCCTCCCCTCTCTCTCTCTCCCTCCATCCCTCCATCCCTCTATCCCCCCCTCTCCCTCTCCCTCTCCATCCATCCCTCCATCCCTCTACCACCCCTCTCCCTCCTTCTACCCCCCCCCCCCCCTCCCTCCCTCCCTCCCAACCCCCTTCCTCCCTCCCTCTCCATCCATCCCTCCATCCCCTCTACTCCCCCCCTCTCCCTCCTTCTACCCTCCCCCTCCCCCTCCCTCCCTCCCCATCCATCCCTCCATCCCTCTAACCCCCTCTCCCTCCTTCTACCCTCATCTCCCCTCCCTCCCTCCCTCCGTCCATCTCTCCCTCCATCTCTCCTTCTCTCTCTCACCATCCATCCCTCCACCCCCCCCCTCTCTCCCTCCTCCTTCCCCAGACATCACCGATCTCTCCAGAACTGGCGTGGACGTGACCATATAGCTCTGAGGAGGATTTGAATCAGGAAACTGTAATTAGGAAGTAATAATTACCCCGCAACAATCATGGCTGAACACTTCTGTACATTCTGGTGCAAGAGGAAGAGAGGGAGGGAGGAAGAGAGGCAGGGATGGGGAGGGAGGGATGGAGGAAGGGATGGGGAAGGAGGGATGGAGTCAGGGATGGGGAGGGAGGGATGGAGGAAGGGATGGGGAGGGAGGGATGGAGGAAGGGATGGGGAGGGAGGGATGGAGGAAGGGATGGGGAGGGAGGGATGGGTGGCTTTCAACATGAATATTTCACATTTGGAGGAGGAGTGGGTGTTCAGCTAACCATGACATACTCTCACACACACACACACACACACACACACACACACACACACACACACACACACACACACACACACACACACACACACACACACACACACACACACACACACACACACACACACACACACACACACACACACACACACACACACACACACACACACACACACACACACACACAGCAGAAGGCCTTTGGTTAATATGATTAACAAACGCTATGCTGTGAGACACAGGACATTAGTGTCCAGCAGTAATCCAGTTTTGCGGTTCTCTATCCTTGCCCCATGACCCTTGTCCCCTTGCCCCATGACCCTTGCCCCATGACCCTTGCCCCATGGACCTTGCCCCATGACCCTTGCCCCATGACCCTTGCCCCATGGCCCTTGCCCCATGACCCTTGCCCCATGGCCCTTGACCCATGGCCCATGGCCCTTGCCCCGTGACCCTTGTCCCATTGCCCTTGACCCATGACCCTTGCCCCATGACCCTGGCCCCATGGCCCTTGCCCCATGACCGTTGCCCCATGGCCCTTGCCCCATGGCCCATAGCCTAGCTCTTCATCCATCCACATGTGTGTCTGGATGGAGAAAGCACTCCCAGACCCAGGGGACAGCTGGTTAGGATCATTTTGGCTCCCGATTGGCGCAGAGGTCTAAGGCATTGCATCTCAGTGCTAGAGGCGTCGCTACAGACCTTGGTTCAATTCCAGATTGTATCAAAACCAGCCGTGATTGGGAGTCCCATAGGGCAGCGCACAATTTGCCCGGCGTCGTCCGAGTTCGGGTTTAACCGCGGTAGGGTTTAACTGAGTTAGAGTTTAACCACGGTATCTTCCTGGTTAGGGGAGGGTTTAACCGCGGTATCTTCCTGGTTAGGGGAGGGTTTAACCGCAGTATCTTCCTGGTTAGGGGAGGGTTTAACCGTGGTATCTTCCTGGTTAGGGGAGGGTTTAACCACAGTATCTTCCTGGTTAGGGGAGGGTTTAACCGCGGTATCTTCCTGGTTAGGGGAGGGTTTAACCTCGGTATCTTCCTGGTTAGGGGAGGGTTTAACCGTGGTATCTTCCTGGTTAGGGGAGGGTTTAACCGTGGTATCTTCCTGGTTAGGGGAGGGTTTAACCGCGGTATCTTCCTGGTTAGGGGTGTCACGCCTTGGTCATTGTATTTTGTGTTTTTGTTATATGTTTGGGTAGGCCAGGGTGTGACATGGGTTTATATGTTGTGTTTCGTATTGGGGTTTTATTAGCATTGGGATTGTGTATGATTAGGGGTGTGTCTAGTTAGGCTTGGCTGCCTGAGGCGGTTCTCAATTGGAGTCAGGTGATTCTCGTTGTCTCGGATTGGGAACCGTATTTAGGTAGCCTGAGTTCGCTTTGTATTTTGTGGGTGTTTGTTCCTGTCTCTGTGTTGTAGTCACCAGATAGGCTGTAATTAGTTTCACGTTCCGTTCTGTTGTTTTTGTATTTAGTATTTCAGTTATTTCATGTACCGCGATTCTGTTCATTAAAGTCATGAGTAACCTACACGCTGCATTTCGGTCCGACTCTCTTCATTCAACAGACGAACACCGTTACAAGGGGAGGGTTTAACCGTGGTATCTTCCTGGTTAGGGGAGGGTTTAACCGCGGTATCTTCCTGGTTAGGGGAGGGTTTGGATGGGGTAGGCCGTCATTGGAAATAAGAATTTGTTCTTAACTGACTTGCCTAGTTAAATAAAGGTTAAATACATGTTTTATTTTGTTATTATTGTAATTCTGGGGTTCATTTTCCAGGCCCAAGGGACTTCAGTGGTAGTGTATGCTGGTTTACTTCTCTTGGAAGTAGATTTAATGTCTACCCCAACTGTAGTTACACTGTAGTTACCATGTGCATACAGAGGTATGAAGGACATTTAATGTAACTGGCACCCAGTCTATAACCATCTGGCTATCAAACCCAAATCATATGAGTGACACAAAACTGCAATGGCCCACTGAGCTACCGACAAAGTTATAAATCTCAGGGAAAAGAGTTTGACTAACTTTTTCTGCTAGAGCCAACTCTGGAGTGTAGAGGCAACAAGACCTTACAAAAGAGGAATGTGATCTGACTGAACAGTCTAGGGCACATATGTCAGAGTCAAGGCCCGCGGGCCACATCCGGCCCGCGAGAAGGTTTTTTACGGCCCCTGGGATGATCTTGATTTGTTATTAGAACCGGCCCGCAGACCGCAGCAAGCCGGCAGCCCGCAGATCTTTTACACGCACCAATACTACATTTCCCACAATGCAACGGTGACGCACAGAGCAGTAGGCTGCTTCATTTCAATATTTATTGGCACAGCAGTTGTCAGCATCACAGTAAAATTAACTTTCAGATACCCATCAAAAATGGCAAAACGGAAGGTGGACACTGAGAACCGGGGGTTTCAAACAAGGTGGGAGTCGGAGTATTTGTTCACGGAGGTAGCTGGAAAACCTGTGTGTCTTCTGTGTGGAGAAAGTGTGGCGGTACTGAAAGAGTATAATCTGAGATGACATTATGAAACGAAACACGCGGACAAAAACAAGAATATGGACATGGAACAAAGGCTACAAAAGGCAGAGGAATTAAAACGAGGCCTCAAATCTCGACAGGCTCTGTTCAAAAAAGCCAAATCACAAGGCCAGGCTGCTGTCAAGGCCAGTTTTATTTTGGCAGAAGAGATCGCTAAATCAGCCCGGCCATTTACGGAGGGGGATTTCATCAAAAACTGCATGATTAAAGTTTGTGACGAAGTTTGCCCAGAAAAAAGGCAACTCTTTTTAAATGTGAGTCTGAGCAGAAACACCATTGCCGAGAGAGTAGACCAGTTGTCCATCAATCTAAAAGAGCAGCTTGTGAAAAAGGGAAAAGATTTCATTGCATATTCCTTGGCTGTGGATGAGAGCACCGACATTTCTGACATTGCCCAGTTGTCAATTTTCATCCGCGGAGTGGACTCCAGCCTAAGCGTGACAGAGGAGTTTTTGGCTTTACGTCCTATGCATGGCACAACTACGGGGCATGATTTGTATGAAGAGGTGTCAAGATGTGTAAATGAGATGGAGCTGCCTTGGGAAAAACTCGTGGGTTTGACAACCGACGGAGCACCTGCGATGTGTGGACCCAGGAGCGGACTGGTGGCGAAGATACGGGAAAAGATGCAAGAGGAAAACGCGACAGGTGAGCTGACAGCTTATCATTGTATCATACACCAGGAAGCGTTGTGCGGTAAAGCCTTGAAAATGGAGCATGTAATGAGCATCATCACGCGCACAGTTAACTTTATCAGAGCCAAAGGTTTGAATCACCGCCAGTTCAAGGCATTTCTGACGGAGTTAGAAACGGAGCATGGTGATTTGCCTTATCACACAGAGGTGCGATGGCTAAGCCAGGGAAAGGTGCTTCAAAGATGTTTCGAGCTTCGTGAGGAGATTTGTCTGTTCTTGGACAGCAAAGGGAAAGACACAACACAACTCCGAGACGAAATGTTTCTGTGTGAAATGGCTTTTCTGTGTGACATTACGAGTCATCTGAATGCAATGAACTTGCAGCTGCAGGGTCGGGATCGTGTCATCTCTGATATGTACAGTACAGTGAAGGCATTTAAAACCAAGTTGAGTGGATGATAGAAAATTGCTATTATTGTTTTTTTCTTTGAAGTAAATTTAGCCCACTTTTGCTAAAATAGAAAATATAGGCTACTGATGGTGCCTTGAATACCGGTTTCTTTCATTTAATGTTCATGTTATGGGGATTTTTATATAAAGGAAATTTGTCTTTTGTGTCTGTTGAAAATTAAAGATTACTGACAGAGCCATAAGAAAATATTGCTTTATTTATCTGATCATATTGGAATATATTTGTTAGGTTTTCAGTAGGTTCAATTAGGTTCACTAGACTATATGCGTCATTTAAAAAATTTTCAATGAACATTCGAACAGTCCGGCCCTCGGCTTGTAGCTAAATTTTTTATTTGGCCCTCCGTCCATTTGACTTTGACACCCCTGGTCTAGGGGAAACCCTCTCCACTGTCTAACTGTGACCATCCCCACTCTCTCACTGTGACCATCCCCACTCTCTCACTGTGACCATCCCCACTCTCTCACTGTGACCATCCCCACTCTCTCACTGTGACCATCCCCACTCTCTCACTGTGACCATCCCCACTCTCTCACTGTGACCATCCCCACTCTCACTGTGACCATCCCCTCTCTCACTGTGACCATCCCCACTCTCTCACTGTGACCATCCCCACTCTCTCACTGTGACCATCCCCACTCTCTCACTGTGACCATCCCCACTCCTCACTATGACCATCCCCACTCTCTCACTATGACCATCCCCACTCTCTCACTGTGACCATCCCCACTCCTCACTATGACCATCCCCACTCTCTCACTGTGACCATCCCCACTCTCTCACTGTGACCATCCCCACTCCTCACTATGACCATCCCCACTCTCTCACTGTGACCATCCCCACTCCTCACTATGACCATCCCCACTCTCTCACTGTGACCATCCCCACTGTCTCACAGTGACCATCCACACCCTCTCACTATGAGTCCCCCCCCCCTACATTTCCCTCCCTCTCTCTCCTGAGCTTTCCTATAGTATATTCCTAATAACTCACTGCCCCAACCATTCCAGATCGATTAATAAACTTCTCAAGACTGCCGCAGGAGAGAAAATAAACCTTTGCTCTCCTTTAATGACGACTGTAAAGCGGAGGCAATCATGGTATCCCTCCCGTGACATTTCCACGTTCCTGTCTGCTCCACTTACCAGAGACAAACGACCGGGAAACGGGCTGCTATAGAGATGAAGCACCCCCCACCCCCACCCCCTCCACCCCAGTCATTACGGCTGTCACCAGGGCCATTTCCATAGTGAAGAATCTGAAACAATAAACGACACCGGGCCCTTTAATAACTGTTAAGGAATCGCATTTGGAAAATTGCATCGAAGCAATAACCTTTTTCTCCCTGTAATTAGATGACAGAGAGGGTCCCGCTTTTAATTAAGCCAGGAATTTATAGTGGAGCAGCCACACGTCAAAGTGCAGATTAGCGCCACATAGTTCATGGAGCAACCGAAGCGAAATTTGAACAGAGTTGGTCTGGCAGTCGGACCTTCGACTCGCTTCTGCGCTCCGTGATGCATAGATGGTGTTAATCAATGTTACAGCACCTGGACAGTTAGCATCTATTAGATAGGTTCTGAATGGGGGTCAACAACACGGGAAATCATGTCTGGGGAAGCATGTTAATGGTGTGTGTGTGTGTGTGTGTGTGTGTGTGTGTGTGTGTGTGTGTGTGTGTGTGTGTGTGTGTGTGTGTGTGTGTGTGTGTGTGTGTGTGTGTGTGTGTGTGTGTGTGTGTGTGTGTGTGTGTGTGTGTGTGTGTGTGTGTGTGTGTGTGATTGATGAGTGGGCAAAACCGTAGGACCATGTTTTAGTGCAGTTTCAATAAATGTGGCAGTTTATCTGCAGTTTTATAATGGGTCATTATGAAGACCATGAAAAGAAGAGTAACTGTTGTTATACACAGTGGAGACCAACCATTCATTTCACTGTCATCTGTCTAGTAACACTCATTAGGAGACAAGCAAGGATGGACATTATCCAAACATTAAACATAGAATAGAATGAAGTGGAGTTGAATAGGATCTCCTAGACTTTCTCCAGCCATTATACAGATTGCCATTCATTGTCTAGTTTTAGGAAGAAGTGTTCATTCTCTTCTTTGCAGCCTTCTGGCAATTCATTAAAGAGATTCTACAGTACTTTTGTATACTTTTACCCAGTAGTTCTGAAAGTAGGGCTCATGAGGCAAGAGTGGTCCCTGGAAGTTGCGTACTAAGTCACTACTAAGTCACGTACTAAGTCCCCTGTACTAAGTCACATACGTGCAGATATGTTCACCGCATCATTGCTCTCTCGCTCCCTCTGCCCTGTGTGCATCTTGCTAGCTGTCACTCAAATGGCTGAAGCTCATTGGCTAGAACTCAAATTGCTAGGGGGCTGGCCCACGTGGTGGAAAATGTATGGAAAATGGCGCAGCAGGTTCCGGAAAAAAAGTTTCCTTTCAAATTAGATACTTCGTGGCTAATTGAGGTGAGGCAGTAATTCTGCTCATAGATTGTGTATGTATGAACTACACATTGACACATCCAGTCCAAAGGGGAGGGTTAAAAAATACTTAGCAGTTGCAGAAGTTTCTGAGCATGTCGGAGCATGTCGGAGCATGTCTTTAATTTAACAAATATGTCCACTGTGAATCTAAATAATGGTGCCCCACCAAAATGCTCTGAGCCAATGGGTATGAAGAGAAAACACCCAACCCACCACACTACACAGCCCCGACCAACATGTGTCACTCTGCTCTGAGCCAATGAGCATGAAGAGAATGCACCCGACCCACCACACAACACAGCCCACACAAATGTCAAAACAGTGTGTGTGTGTGTGTGTGTGTGTGTGTGTGTGTGTGTGCGTGCGTGCGTGCGTGCGTGCGTGCGTGTGTTTGTATGTGTGTGTGTGTGTGTTTGTATGTGTGTGTGTGTTTGTATGTGTGTGTGTGTGTTTGTATGTGTGTGTGTGTGTTTGTATGTGTGTGTGTGTGTTTGTATGTGTGTGTATGTGTTTGTATGTGTGTGTGTGTGTGTGTTTGTATGTGTGTGTGTGTGTTTGTATGTGTGTGTGTGTGTGTGTGTGTTTGTATGTGTGTGTGTGTGTTTGTATGTGTGTGTGTGTGTGTGTGTGTTTGTATGTGTGTGTGTGTGTTTGTATGTGTGTGTGTGTGTGTGTGTGTTTGTATGTGTGTGTGTGTGTTTGTATGTGTGTGTGTGTGTGTTTGTATGTGTGTGTGTGTGTTTGTATGTGTGTGTGTGTGTTTGTATGTGTGTGTGTAAGGGGGGATGGGACACAGATTCAAAAGGGTATGTTTTTATGTCAACGACTGCATGTCCATATGTGTTTTGAATATCCTGCATGGTCTGTCGAACAGCAAACCTCAATTTGTGCAGAGTGGAAAACACTCACAGTCACAATGTGCAGCACAGTATCAACTGATAAGTGTCCGTCTGTGACACTTTTGCAAAAAGAAGAGTTACTATACATGACTGATAAATCATTGCAGCAGCAACAACAAGGTGAGACAACAGAGTGGGAAAAGACACACCAAACAGAACATAATATACTAGCAGGCCCTGAATGGAGGAGGGCAGCATCTCTCCCACCCAAACCCCTTCTGATACCCTCTGAAAACATCCTGTTAGGGGATGCTGATGTCATCCACCCCTAAACCCCTTGTCCATCCTCCACCCTCCAGGACTCATCTCAATCTCAGACCACAATCCCAGAGGGCTAATGGCAGATTAGGGCTACTGAGTCTTGGAGGAGTTATTATCTCAGATTAGAAGAGGGTCTGTGACTGCAGCCCTATGGCACCTCCCTCAGCAAAGGTCACACTTCACAACGAGGGAAGAGATGATGTGTAACCCCTTATGTGTGTGTGTGTGTGTGTGTGTGTGTGTGTGTGTGTGTGTGTGTGTGTGTGTGTGTGTGTGCGTGTGCGTGTGTGCGTGTGTCCGTAAAGTGTATGTAAGTGCATGCCTGATTGTGTGCAGTGTGTGTAACACTCTGTGCTCAGACTTTAATTTGTCTATCCCTCCCTTCCATCACGTGCGTGTCCATCCGTAAAGTGTATGTAAGTGCATGCCTGATTGTGTGCAGCGTGTGTAACACTCTGTAGGCTCAGACTTTAATTTGTCTATCCCTCCCTTCCATCACCTCCTCTATCTCTCCATCCCCTCCTCTATCTCTCCATCCGCTCCTCTATCTCTCCATCCCCTCCTCTATCTCTCAATCCCCTCCTCTATCTCTCCATCCCCTCCTCTATCTCTCCATCCGCTCCTCTATCTCTCCATCCCCTCCTCTATCCCTCCATCCCCCCTCTCCCCTTCTATCCATCCATCCCCTCCTCTATCCCTCCATCCCCTTCTCCCCCTCTATCTATCTCTCCATCCCCTCCTCTATCTCTCCATCCCCTCCTCTATTTCTCCATCTCCCCTTCTATCCCTCCATCCCCTCCTCTATCTCTCCATCCCCTCCTCTATTTCTCCATCCCCTCCTCTATTTCTCCATCTCCCCCTCTATCTCTCCATCCCCTCCTCTATCTCTCCATCCCCTCCTCCATCTCTCCATCCCCTCCTCTATTTCTCCATCTCCATCCCCTCTATCCCTCCATCCCCTCCTCTATCTCTCCATCCCCTCCTCTCTCCATCTCTCCATCCCCTCCTCTATCTCTCCATCCATCCCCTCCTCTATCTCTCCATCCCCTCCTCTATCTCTCCATCCATCTCTCCTCCCCTCTATCTCTCCATCCCCTCCTCTATCTCTCCATCCCCTCCTCTATCTCTCCATCCCGCTCCTCTATCTCTCCATCCGCTCCTCTATCTCTCCATCCCCTCCTCTACCTCTCCATCCCCCCTCTCCCCTTCTATCTCTCCATCCCCTCCTCTATCTCTCCATCCCCTCCTCTATCTCTCCATCCCCTCCTCTATCTCTCCATCCCCTCCTCTATCTCTCCATCTGCTCCTCTATCTCTCCATCCCCTCCTCTATCCCTCCATCCCCCTCTCCCCTTCTATCCCTCCATCCCCTCCTCTATCCCTCCATCCCCTTCTCCCCCTCTCTCTCCATCCCCTCCTCTATCCCTCCATCCATCCATCTCCCCCTCTCCCTCTCTATCCCTCCATCCCCCCTCTATCCCTCCATCCCCTCCTCCATATCTCCACCCCCTCCATCCCTCCATACCCTCCTCTATCTCTCCATCCCTCCTCTATCCCTCCATCTCCCTTCTCCCCCCTATCCCTCCATCCCCCTCCATCCCCTCCTCTATCCCTCCATCTATCCCCCATCTCCCCCTCTATCCCTCCATCCCCCCTATCCCTCCATCCCCCCATCCTCCCTCCCCTCCCCTATCCCTCCATCCCCCCTCTATCCCCCATCCCATCCTATCCTTTCCCTATCCCTCCCATCCCCCCTCCTCTATCCCCCATCCCCTCCTCTATCCCCCATCCCATCCTCTATCCTTTCCTCTATCTCTCCATCCCCCCTCTATCTCTCCATCCCCTCCTCTATCCCTCCACCATCTCTCCATCCACCCTCTATCTCGCCATCCCCTCTTCTAAACAGTCAATCATAAATCAGCCCAGCTATGGCCCAAGAACAAACCCTTAAGTATGCATTTAATTGCTAATATTAAATGTCCTCTCCATGCTCTGAATCATCCATGGATCGGACCTAAAATGGTGAAATGACCGCAAAGGAAATGTTGCCTGGTGCTAAATGCTAACCAGGGGCTAGTATGCTAGATGCTAAATGCTATCCCAGGGGCCCTGGCTGTGGCTGTGCAGTTGTGTCCCTTGTGGCTGCACTGATTTGTGGGTCATGGTGTGGGTGACATTATCCTCTGGTCCGTTGTTCCAGTCACTCGGCATTACTAGACGTCCCTCACACCTCTGCTATTTTCTGGGGTCTGTGTACTGAGCCCACACACGCAAGCACCGCCACACACACACACACACACACACACACACACACACACACACACACACACACACACACACACACACACACACACACACACACACACACACACACACACACACACACACACACACACACACACACACACAGACAAAAACAAAACAAAGACAAAGACACACACGCTGTTGCCCAAATGTTTGTACATTCCTGTACATACACCCAATCAATAACACACATGGTTTTTCCTTCTCTGCTGTGGGGTTGGTTTTTTAGGGCTGAACACTTCCCTAAAATGCCCACGGAAACACAAGGACATGATCGTGATCATTGTGTAATGTAATCTTCCCTATCCATGATACATGGCCCTGAACCCTCTTCAGAGCTCTTGTGTTACACTGATCATTAGTCAAAATCATCTATATACTGTATGTGTAAACAAGTTCCTCATCCTCACACAGTCCTCCATCTCCTCGCCATTCAGGGTGGTGGCTGTGGATTTGGCTGCAGGAGTTGGAGTCCCTCCCCTGGGCTGCAGAGACACTGCTCTCCCTCTCTCTCTCCTTGCAGCTGGAGATCCTAGAGCCAGATGCTCTGCCACCCAGTCCTCTGTCCCCTCTCTCTCTCTTCCAGGAGGACAGAGCCCTGAGAGGGGGATGACAAACGCCTCTGCTTCCTGCTACTGACGGGTCTGGACCACCCGACTCCAGCCCAGAGCTGCTCCAACCTCCAGCACAAGATGTTACTCTAATGAAAGTGTGTTGGCCTCTGATG